>NC_089207.1:12370269-12660269 GCF_963930695.1 Labrus bergylta
GCAGCTCGCCGTCCACCAGCACTGACGGGGAAAACACGGATAAACGGGTTAATAAGTGAAGCTCTTTTTAAAAGGAAACAGAGAAGAAGAAGATAATTTCCTCACCATTCACCAGTGTCATGGAGACCTGAGTGTTCTCATAGGCCAGGACTGAGAAACACTTTAACGCCTGCATCCGGACCTGCAGCAGCACGGAGGGTTCAAAAGAGAAAACTGAGTACCACATGTGAAAGGTTGAACCATGAATATATACGCTCACATTTACCTTATAAGAAGGGGAGATAAGTAGAGGAGCAATGTTCTGGATGGCGCCGTGGTTGAAAAGAACCGTCTGGTGCTCTGGGGTCTGGAAACAACAAAAACAAAAAGGTCTATAAACAATGAACCTGCATCTGGCTTCTAGTATGATGGACTCCTCTGCATGTGAGCAGCAAAAGCACCAACAAATACCTTACAACAGTGGGAGAAGATCTGCGTGATGTACTCCTGCGTTCTCTGTGAGCGGCTTAGTAGCGACATTAGATGGGGGATCACAGTGGGGTCCTTCAAAGAACAAGATGGGTGAGTTAAATTTAGCCGTTCCATTTTGAAAATCACATAAATGCAGACAGAACTGATGCAGTCTGATTTATACATTTTTAAAGAGTAGTATGTAACTCTGACATCTAGTGTTTAAAATGGGTACTGCAGTCCAAATTCTCAACATTGTAGAGAGCTGTCTTCCCTCCTCTCTAGAGTCGATGCTCACGCAGGTTGCCATGTGGTGGACACTGAAGCTTCAGTGTTTAGCCAGCTCTGCATCGGCCTGTAAACCTTTCTGTGTTCTAACCTCTCTCCATTTTTCAAAAGCATCTCCAATATTGATCCTAGTTTGAGCACGTTTCTGCTCGTGTACATCTATGACTGCATAAATCATTTCAGAAATGCTGAGACGATGCATTCAAACACAAGATAACCTACAGTGTAGAGCAGCTGCACAGGGGTGACCGGACTGATGAAGACCGTTCTGAGACATCGAAGACAAGCTTCGATGAAGATCAGGTCTGGACAGAGGAGACCTGCATGGACAAAGCACAGGTGTTGTACAGTCTCTGCAAGTCACCCAACATTTCATCTGTGGCTTTGAGTATTTGCATGCATGATTATGTGTGTGTGTGTGTGTGTGTGTGTGTGTGTGTGTGTGTGTGTGTGTGTGTGTGTGTGTTCCCAACCTTGGAGAAGGGCAGGGATGATGTGACAGTCCACCAGGGACTTGATGTTGTTCTCTGTGCCCATGGCCAGGCTGCCGAGCACTACGGCACACTCTGTCCGCAGCTCCAGACTGGAGGAGCTCTGCTGGAGCAGGTACAGTAACCTGGAGCAAAATAAACACACACACACACACACACTGAACAAAGCTCAGTTCTCCTACTTGCAGAGCTTTGCCCTGAGGGCCTTTATGTAACAAGGTGCAATGCCTGCGAGCAGCCACAACCTTAGCATCTCTTGTTGTATTCCTTCAGCTGTCCACTCTGGCTTAAATAAATATGACTGAATATCAACTCAGCAAAAGTCCCTGTCCATAAAGTCATTTGCACTCAGTTTTCAGCTGCTTATTCTCTGTTTGTAGTTTTGTAAGTAGTTTCCATTCAAAGATGGACTCTAGAAATCTGAGCTGACGTAGCCTCGTAGTAGATATTTGTGAACACCAACAACATCCTGAAGAATGAATGTTGCAGCTGTGAATACCAACAGAAGAACACTGCAGGGGATTTTGGCACATTTTTTTTAAGAGCACTACTCACATGTTTAGCCGTGTTGCACATTCCACGAATGCACAATCCTTACAAGTTATACCTCGTAAAGGTGACTAATCAGGCTTTCCAACGATATAAAATACAACACTAATTACTATTATTAAAGGGGCAAAATAAGTGACCGAAATAACGTTTCCAAACTTTTTTTGAGGAGTTTATAACATAAATCAAGCACCAGAGGAGGTTTGTGACTCTGTATAAACCAGCTCTCTCAGAATGCTCCGTTTTGGTGTGTGTGTCTCTTTAAATGCAATGAGCTCCCCCTGAGTTTTCCCGGTAGACATCACTCCTCTGTAGCGAGACTAAAACTGCCGTACCTGCGCTAAAGTTTTGTTCTAGGCTGGGGGTGGAGTCCATGGGTGGAGATACCAGGGGAGGGGATGGAAATTGTTTTTACCAGAATCCCACTGTGATGTCACAAGGAGAGCAAATTTGAAACGGAGCATTTTTCTCTGTGTTGTAAGACTTATGCAGACCACAAACAAAGGACTGGATGGGTTTTTTTCACATTTTGTGGGTCAGTAGAAACTCAACACAATTATATGTTCAAAAACACAAAGTGTATTTTTCATAATATGTCCCCTTTAAAATGGTAGGATGTGAACTTTAGTAGAAGAAGTGAGGCTTTACATTAGTGCGGGGACAAACCTTGGCACAGCTCCGAGGACGATCAGATTGGCCTTCTGCTTGTTGTTTCCTATGACGGCGTTCTTCATGTCACTGAAGTGAGACAAAAACACACCAATTAGGAACACTCATCTGAGGCAGCGCTGACAAATGAAGAAGATAACGGAAGAAGTGAAATATGACGTCATTCTGACACAACTTGAGACAGTCGTGTAACAGCTTAGCACTTAAAAAAGAAACACATACACACAAGTGAAGGAGAGGTGATGTTAGTGAAGATGAAAGAACAGTTTGACCTGTTGAGCAATGAGCAGCATAAAGCAAACAACAACTATAAACTGACATGATACGCTGCAGGCTGTAAAGTCAGGAGTTATGTTTCTAAACTTCTGCAACAACACAGATTAAATAAAGGCACGTTATGTTTCTTTACAGATGCATTTCACTCAATGTTCTCTTTTGATAAACTTTATCAAACTGTTATCAGGCTTTTTTTGCAGAATGAGGGGCACTCTGCAGCACAGCAGAGGCTGGACTAGAAGTTATAGAGACACCAGGCAGGCAGAGAAGATTTACATCAAGCAGCTATAAGACGTGAATGAGCCTGTTCATTTGCATTCACTCATTTTGTTTTTGAATGCAGTGTTTCCTCTGCTCTGAAACTGCCCCGGCTGATATCGAATGGCAGGTGAGTGAGGCTAGTGGAAAAGTACAGCTGGAGCAGGCAGTCAAGTGAGTCAGGTGGAGCGGTACGAGCCGTAACCAGAGCTAGACTCCACCGAAGTTAAAAATAACGATGAAATAGTCTGAGTCCAGGTCACAACGGTGAGACACGAGGTGAGAATTAGAGTGAGAGAGAGATATTAAGTCACACTGAGGAGTGAAACACATTTTGAAATAGAGCGTCACATGAAAGCCTGAGCATGTAAACACAGAGATCAACATAGACAGTGTTTATATACTGAATATATTCTAGGTGTGAAATTCAAAATAAGACTTTGATTTGCAAATGTATTCAAATAATTGCAAAAGAAAATCCAGCAACAACAGCTGTAAGAGTTCTGACACTTCAGCACAGAAACTGCATTAATCAAGAGAAGAAAGAAAACGTCGAGTAAAGCCGCCGACTGTGCTGAATCACAGCGGCTGAATAAAGTTCACACCCCTGCAGGAAGCTGACTTCTGGACTAGCAGGAGCACCAACCTTACAATCTGTAATCCTGACGGGACAAGCCGTCATCTGCTGCGAAATGATTCAGTCTAACTCTGCATCGTCTCTCTCCGCCTTAACAAAAAGAGAACACAACACACACAGTACAGCAGGAGCTGACAGACTTACATGACGCCCTGCAGCACCTTCTGTGGGTCGGGGTCAAACAGTCTGTCGACATAATGGCGACTAGTGGCAGTGACTTCCTGCATGAGGACAGAGAAAAAAAAAAGAATGATTAGTGACAATTCAGTGACATACATTTTCCAGCAAGACCGACAGAACCTCGACAAGCTGGAGAGCAAAGACACACTCTGAATGAAGAGACACACATTAGACTTTCACCTCCTTAATAACCCGCTTTAATTTAGAGTGAATGAGAGAATAAAGCCGGGAATCAGAGTGAGAGAGCCTGTCAGAGAGTTTTCTGTGCATTATCGATCAGGGCCATTTCTTAACAAACAAGCAAAGACTTGTGTTCACAGAGCAACGGGAAAAAATGCATTTTAAACATCAGGTTTTTTGAGAAATTCGCCCACAGTGGATGGCTCTTTTCGTTCCTAGACGTTAAGAGCCATGTGTACAGACACATACAGCAGCACCCGCAGCAGGGCCCTTTAAAAGCTGTCATTGGCACCCAGGGGTTACATGTGACACCCGGCAACTTTGTTTATATCACAGATATAGCTTCAGCTACAACTTTCCACGTGATTCCAGGAGGTGTGTGTGTGTGTGTGTGTGTGTGTGTGTGTGTGTGTGTGTGTGTGTGTGTGTGTGTGTGTGGGGGGGTCATGCTGCTACTGTTTCTGGTATCGACACACTGCTGACAAGGTGTTCAGCACATTCTGTGTGTACCTGCACACACACCTGTCCTTTCAAATATGTGTCGTTTCTATCTGACCAGAACAAAGTTTCATGAAACTAGAATATCAAGCTTCAATATGATACTAGAAAACATCAAACCACTACAGATGAGAAGTTCTATGTCTCAAATCTCTGGTCGTTTCTTGTTTTGGATCATCAAAAGTTGCCCGCTATCTCCTGCACACGGTCAAAATTGAACAAAGACATTGGAAAGGTTTTGGTACGGCTGTGCAGCTAACACGGTGTGCAGGAGTTAGCTTGCCATTTTTGATGCATTCATTCGTTTTCTATGCACCTGTCTTATGAAATGAATGAAGTTTTTCTGAAGCGTTTGTACTTTTTGATACTATCGATCATCAAAATAAGAGAGATTGTATCTTTTTATACCAAGATTTCAAAACAGCACGCCCATTCACATAGTTGAGCACTGGGTGCTGGACAGAAATATAAATACAAAAAGAAGACTGAGCTTTCATTTTGCTTCAAATGTCTGACTTCAAGACATTTTTTGATAAGATTTATATTTGGGCTTTTAGTGTAGAGACAGGACAGCGGATAGAGTCAGAAATTGAGGAAGAGAAAAGAGAGAGAGGAAAGTGACATGCAGGAAAGGAGCCACCGATCAGATTTCAACCCAGGCGCCCGCTTTGAGGACTACAGCCTCTGTACATGGGGCACGCTCATTAACCTCAAGTCTACCAGACATTTTGTCTTTGTTTTATTCTGTTCTATTCTTTTTTAATTCAGTCATGTAAATTGTCTTCGGTTGGGACCCCCGTGAAAGTGGGATGGTACGTCTCAAAGTGCTTAACATAATAAATAAATAAGTAATAATTGTGATCTCAATATTAATCAAAATAATGTCTAATTTTGTTCACATGTAATAAATATAATTTAATTTTAATGTAATGTTGATATTGTGAGAACCCTGAATTTAGCAATTATTATTTTTCTCTCCTCTATTGACGTAGAAAATGTTAAACAATACATGATATTTCAGGCTCTCAGAGAACGGAGCACAAAACACAATAATGATATCAATGAATTAATAAATAAAAGCAAAGAGGCTAAGGGGCTTCTCCTAATTATTCTAAGGTGTCAATATTGTTCAGTAATTGTTTATGCTGTTTTATTCAAAATGAAAATTCTCTCATTCCTGCCAACAAAGTTTACTGAATTTAAATGACTTTTCCTGCATTTTTAAATGACTGTAAACAATAAATATCCTCATCATTAGCTACCAAGGACTTCTACCTTTTTCTCTCCTTAATTGAAGTAGAAAATGTAAAAGAACATAAGATATTTGATTTGAATCAGGCTCTGAGAGAAAGAAGCACAAAACACAAAAATAACAACAGTAAAAATACAAGAAATAAATAAAGAATATATAAATGTATTAATAAAGAGGCTAAGTGGATTCTTCTCGTATTTCTAGATCTTTCTTTAAAAATAAATTGTATTTTAAATAATTTACTCTATGAATATATAAAAATACGGAAAAATTAATAAAGTATTCAACATTAGTTTTTTTTTTTTTTTCATTCATTATGGTTGAAAAAAAATGTAATTTAAGATTTTAGATTTAGTATCAATGAGTTACTTTAGCTTCGCTAGCTTATCACGAATGCTAGTGGTAGGCTAACGTAAATGAAACGCATAACTCTATCTATATTACCAAGGTAAACTTTGCTGCTGCAATCAGCATGCTTATAATAGCGCTCAAATGCTTTTCCAGGACGGCGCAGTGTCTTTCACATGCGTTGCTATCTTGTAAACGGGGACAGAACTCACACTTTTTAGCATTTAGCTGCTAACTCATACCGAGTGACACTGACAGGTACCTCGGTGGTTTGATTCTGTTTTATGAACACACCGACGGGGCGGGCGGGAGGAATCAATCGCGTGTTCAGAACGTCCCCGCCCGCCCGGACGACGCCGGGATATAAAACGATCTCATCCACAGCTACAGCGCTACAATGTTAGCTCGCCGGGCTAACAGAGGACATAAGCCCCTCTGCAGCTTCTACACATGACTGATCAAACGATGTAAACCACTCGCTTTCGGATCGGGCACATTGTACGTGTGATAATGCCACTTGAAACCATGAGAGGGACACTCACAGACAGCACACTGATGCGGAGAGGGGCCTCCAGCAAGCACGCCATCTCTTGTCCCCCGGATTGAGCGCCCCAATCGGCGCAGCACTTTGCAGACACTCCGCCCCCCCCAGAGCAGCTGTGAGCGGCTTTTAAAAAAAGTAACTGCGGCTTAAATCACGCAGCTCCGAGGAAGCGTAAGAATAAAAAAAAAAACAGTTATTAAAGCTCCTATGTGGGCGCAGCAGTAACAAAAACACAACACCGCTAACTTGGTGAGCAGGCTGTCAGACAGTGGATTTGTCAATGAGGTAAATTTTGTTTATAAACGTGACGTAGGTGATGTTTCGCTGAGTCAGATTCGATACAAACATTTTAATCCACAGGGAACCACGTAATGAATGCACAAATATACGATAAAGTACAGACAAAGAAACAGATATTATTATGCTTTATTATTTAAAAAAAAAAAAAAAAAAAAAACATCCTCACGTTAAAAAAAAAAAAAAAACTCTCTTAATAAAATGTTTGGAATCTGCCGCTCATGATCCAAAAATAGGCTTGGTGACATTCTGCGCATGCGCTTGAACAGCCAGACGCGAGGTGGGAAAATTCATTCTGTGGTTCATGTGCTAGCTTGAGACTCAAACATGCATTTCAGAGCACTTTTGTAACAAAACGAGGGGGGGAAACTAGACACTAGACTCTCATTTTACTCATTCGTCTCCGTAAGTTGCCTAGATCATGTATTTGAAATGAGGTTTAGAGTTCGCTTTAACACGTAACGTAGGATAGCTAGTTAGCCCAGTTAGCATGTTCTGTTATTATTACTTTGATATGATACTAGTAATAACCAAACGATAATGATACATGTTAATATACCGCGGTAATTAAAAATTAAAAGTTCTAGGCACCCAATATCGGTTTATTTCTTTGTTATAATTGTTAAATATTGTCAGAATTGCACAAATACTTTGGAAACTGTACTTTATCTCGAGGCAACTTTTGTTAAAATGTTTACGGTGGCCTTGAAGGTCAACTGCGAAAATATTTAATGAGACACGAATAAACATTTAACTTAGAGCAAAACATAATCATTGACCATGCTTCAGGTTGCATTAACAGGTTTCAGTGGTTATGTTTTATTTATGGACATTTTCCTTCTGGACATCTTGTGTTTAACAATAACATATGGATGATGTATAATGATATATGTATACACAGGGTTTAGATGATGCCTTTGTAACTATGGAAACCCCTCTCCGAGTCAGGTTGTCTTTTGGGTGGGGGTGTATATCCATGGGTTGGGTTGAAACAATTATACGTAATGAATGTCATGAAATGTTTTTTTTTTGTGTTTTGTGAAATGATTCTGCGTTAATTTGAATGTTTTTTTTAACAGTTTGACCTTTCAGTGCCACCATAAACATATGACCGAGAAGCGTCAGTACATTTTGATGGTATCGATAATTAAAATAACAGAGATTGTTCCATTTTAAAACATGTGGTATCGAAAAAGCATCCAAGTGTTGAAATATTTGCGTTAGGATCAGCCTGGTGTGCTCTCACACACAGGAATCCGACATAACTGCCGTTAATGTTACTCTCATTCTTGTCACAAGCACCTTGATGCGGAGTCATGAAGTGGTGACACACAGCCGTACAATACAATATGTTGTCCCACTCTCAGTTATGACACATGTTTTTGTATTGAAAGAGTAGCATTGTACACCAGCCCTGACTGTGATTTTCTCCATGAATCCTCAGCTTACCTGATTGTGCAGCATGAAGATTGCAGTGGAAGGTTGTTGTCATGGGGAGCTGGACAAGATCTATGAGACAATCGGCTATCTGGAGAAGAAGGAAGGTGTAAAAGTGGACCTTCTGCTCTGCTGTGGAGACTTCCAGGCAGTTCGAAATGAAGGAGACATGAAGTGCATGGCAGTACCGGCCAAGTACAGAACAATGCAGACATTTTACAAGTCAGTTCTTTGTTTATTCATGTAAATTCGGTGCATCATAATAGGTGGGAGCATTTGAAAACTTACATGTTGCTGTATTTCTTTTGCAGATACTATTCAGGAGAAAAGAAGGCTCCAGTCCTGACCATCTTCATAGGAGGGAACCATGAGGCCTCCAACCACCTGCAGGAGCTGCCTTATGGAGGCTGGGTGGCCCCCAATATTTATTATCTGGGTAGGGACCAGCAGACAATAGAAGTAATTATTCTCTCCACCTGTCTCTCTCTTGATACCAAGTTCTGACTCTGCCCTATTCCCCCAGGTTACGCTGGCGTTGTTCGTTACAGGGGGGTTAGAATCGGTGGCTTATCTGGAATCTTTAAATCACACGACTTCAGAAAAGGTGAGATTTTGTGACGTCGAAAGAGTTTTAACAATTTGAACAAACTCTCAGTATGTTTACCTGAAATCTGTGATCTTTAAGGTCACCATGAATGTCCTCCTTACAATCCCGATACACTCCGAAGCGTTTACCACATCCGAAATATTGAGGTGTTCAAATTAAAGCAGGTAAATATCACAGAGTAATCCTGCTCTCTTTAACCCACCTTCAAAACATTTGTTTTGAAGACTGTTTTCATTCTTAAATATAATTTCCACAAAGATCCAGATGCCCATAGACATTGTCATGAGCCATGACTGGCCTCGTGGAATCTACCACTATGGGAGTACAGGGGAGCTGTTGCGAAAGAAGAAGTTCCTGCGACAGGAAGTGGAGTCCAACACTCTGGGGAGTCCCGCTGCTGAGGAGCTCCTGGCTCACCTCCAGCCCAGCTACTGGTTCTCTGCACATCTGCACGTCAAATTTGCTGCTGTTATGCAGCATCAGGTGAGGGTTAGAGGCTTGTTGCTGTATTTCTTTTGATTGTGATTTTAAACATTTTAGGTACTTGATATATCGATGTATTACTCTTAATCAGTGTGAACTCTCCTCTTTTCAGCCTAAAGGTAACTCTGCGCCACGTGTAACTAAATTCCTGTCCCTGGATAAATGTCTGCCCTACAGGGAGTTCTTACAGGTAGGAGAAAGTTTTGTTGTTAAATTTACACAATATAGTTTAATGTGAGTACTTCTAAACTATCACACTTACACTTGTGCTGCAGATTGTGGATGTGCCAGAGAGAGCGGGTTCATCTGAAGGACTTGAGTACGATCCAGAGTGGCTCGCTATCCTGAAGGCCACCAACAGTCTGCAAAGGATCACCCCTCACCCCTGGAATATCCCCGAGAATAATGGCCTTCACGACCGGTACACACATATATGTAAACATACAAACACAGCAGGGTTCCTACGCTCATACTGTTCTGTAGTCATGTTTGAATATTGTAAAAACTTAAAGGAGTAATATATAACTCTGACACCTAGTGTTTAAAATGGGTACTGCAGTCCCATTTCTAAACATTGTAGAGAGCTGTCTCCCCCCGCCCCCTCCTCTCTAGAGTCGATGCTCATGCAGGTCACCATGTGGTGGACACTGAAGCTTCAGTGTTTAGCCAGCTCTGCATCGGTCTGTAAATCTTTCTGCGTTCTAACCTCTCTCCATTTTTCAAAAGCATCTCCAATATTGATCCTAGTTTGAGCACGTTTCTGCTCGTGGAGCTTATTAGAAACATGCAGAGGCTTTTTAGGTCGAGTACAATCACTTCTATCTGAACCAGTTCTCTTGCCCTCTTCCATTGCTGCAACACCTGTTGGTTTGACCTGATAACTGCTCTCATATCTGGCAAACTGAGGGGCGTCCAAAACGGCCGTGTGGGGGTGCCTTAAAACCGCCTACCTTCTCTGGTCCAAACAAATCCAGAGCATTCAGGACCAGAATCTAAAGTTAGAAGGAGGACATACTGACTGCTGCATTGTTGTCAGAGAAGCCAGCACTTCAACATAGTATGTTTCCTTAATGTCTGATCATATAGTAAGCTCACTTTATCATTTCACTCACTACACATCTCATTAATTGGACCTTTTAGTTTATAATTAAAATTTTTTATTTCCTCCTCTTATTTTTATTTCTATTTGAGATGTTGTCCGTACAAAAACAGTAAAAATCCTCTAATTTACATAACACATTTTTTGAAGTAATGTTTTTCTGATGAGGTCTTCATCGTGCTGTAGTTTATAGTTTGCGCTGAACTTTAGTTTACCATCTACAACTATCTCCCATAAGACAAGCTTCAATTGGAGAGTTTCATACTCAGCTGTGAGGGTTGTCTTCTTGCCGTCTTTTGTAACACGGATTATTCTGACCATCAGGTGGGACTTCAGAGCTTCAGAAGCTGACATGATGCGGGTTGTGGAGGACTTCAGCGGTGACCTCGCCATTCCAGACAACTTCAGCCGGACTGTGCCCGCCTATGACCCTAACAAACCCCAACCCCACGCCGCGCCCAGCTGCAGCACCAACCCACAGACCACCGAGCTCTGCGCCACATTAGGACTCACAGATCTCTACGCCCTGGTCACACAGGGAGGGGACGTTCAGGGCAGCACTGCAAGAGACGAGGACGACGATGAAGACAGACGCAGTGTAGGGAGCGCAGACGAGCCCAGCGAGTACCCGACTGACACTTCAGGATTGTCAAATTCGTTTAACCCTGATGAGATCACGATAGAGGACGAGTGGGAGGAAGAGGGGGAGGAGGAGGAAGGGGAGGGTAACTCAAAAGCAGAAATAAAGGGAGATAAGCTCCCTGACGTAGCTGCAGGTGACACCTGCACGCCGAGTCGTTTGGTTCTACCTAAACCCAAATCGGCTTTCTCCCCAAAATCTCTGCCCGACCTCATGAACCTCCCCCCTCCCTCCCACTCCACCCCTGCACTCTCCCACGCTCACCCTGCAGCAGAGAGGGAGGGATGCTGCGAGGGCGAGGAAGAGGATGCTGTTTCCGTACGTATCCTGAAACGTAACAGCGATGAGAGTGGAGAGCCGGGCAGCAGAGGGACGACTCCCCGAATCAAACGCAGGAACCAGGTCATCTATACGGCGGTGGAGGATGAGGAGGGGGAGGATTAGAGGGCCGGGTGAGACGAGGAGGTAAAGACTCAGAGGGTAGATTCTACTTAATTTGATAAAAGCGATCAACTAGTTTATCCTTTACGTTTCAGCCTTTATAAAGAAAAACACAGAGAGGTGTGGCATTGTTAGACTGGACATGAAAATGTAATTCTGGATAAATTTTCTAAAGAAAGGCAGTTTAAATGTTGTCTCTTTGTTTCATATGATTTTAAATCAAACAAAGGAGATGTTAGGGATCAGATGTTCTGAGTTTCTTTTTTTATTTTTGTACCTCTAACTTCAAGACATATGCGTTGGTAAATCTGCTGTAAATACTTAAAAAAAAAAAAATATGAATGAGTCCAAACATCGCTGTACAGCCGTTTGCAAACCCCCCACCACCTCCAGGATTCAATAAAACATGGCTGCTTATTTACCTCTTTGTTTGTCTTATCCAGTGCACAAGTCAGAAGAGAAGCGATCAACTGTCATCCTGCACTCGAAGCATCATTCACAGCTATAGAGCTCAACAAATTTCCTCGCTAAAGTCCTCCATTGACATTTCATAAAATAACCATGACAACCAGCTACCTGTATACTCGTGACTATAGTACTTTTAATTTGGTACCAAAAGCGGCATCGAAAAACGATTGAAGGTACAAGACTACAGAATTTTCGTCCGGAGTGAAGGAACTACACATCCTACAATCCATTGCAAATAATACCTCTTCTTTTTAAATGTAACTTTAGTCGTTGTTACAGAGTTTATACTGTTAATGCACATGCAGCATAGCAAGGTTATTAGCACATTTGCTGTTAGCTAACTAACTAGCTAGCGAAACTATCCATTAGCCTTTAGCGCTGAGGGGTGGGAAACATCTCCATGGTGACAGCAAGCTCCTGCAATCAGAGATGTGCATGTGACACTATGATCGTGGGTAATGTAGTTCTTTTCCCAGTGAGGTTTATATCAGACGATCTTGTGTCTCCTTCAGGAGCATAAACCATCATTACACGCTCAGGTAGCTCGTGGTCAGTCTACCTGTGATGGTGATGACATCACGGCTAACAATCAAATCTGCTGTGGAGAAAATGAACAAGATTTTTCACTTCTGGGACCATGCTTGATCTCTATTCAACGTTTCACATACAAAATGTGCGGATGGAAGAAGAAAAAAAAAACCTCCAGTCTTGTTTTAATCACCTTTTTGTCTCTTTAATTGCACAGAACAGTGAACCTACTTGTGAGCCCTGAAGGATGAAAAACGGTTTCACGTCGCTAATGAGCTGTTAGTGTTGAGTACAGATTCAAAAAGCCAATTTGTACGCCCTTAATTAGATCGCCATCTTTTTTATTTTTATTTTTTAAACGTGTCGATCTGAGAATCAAACCAACCGAGAAACAGATTCTCACAAGACGTCCATGTTGTTTCAATGATCGGATCCATTTTCAAGTTCACAAGTGTGCTCGGCCTAAAATCAACAAAACACCTTCATTAAAAGTAAGACAATAATATTTAACATACAGTGTATTCAACGAGATCTCTTTACATCCATACAAACAGCCAAGACACTTCACGACAGCCTAGAGACGACGGGGTGCGGGGTTATTGGATGAGATTTCAGCTGTTTGCCTACGAAGCACACACTCAAAGAAAAGCCCAGAACGCGATTCACAGAAGAAGAAAATAAAGAAAACGGGGAATAGGCACTTCTGTTTTTTTGTGTTTTCATCAAATCTGAACTCCTCTTCTGCCAAGTTCACTAATTGCAACCAAACACACAACTCTATATGTTTTTAGAGCTTTAAATTAAGTGAAAGGAATCACTTTCACGTTTCTCAAACAACTCGGCTGAAGGACCAAAGAGGGACACGTTAAACATGACACGGGAGGATAATCATCCCACATTTCATGGTACAGGTTCTTATCTTCCTGCTTTTCATTCTCTCTCTACACATTTGTTACCAAGGATGTCAGCCACCAAAATATATTCAATCCACTGCCAAATTACATCATCTGTAATCTTTTAAAAATCAAAATAAACCTCGACCTTAGTTTGACCTGTTTCAGGTCTAAAAAGGTGCAAAAAGTTTGAGAACAGCTGCAGCAGATTGCCTCGACAGGCAGCCCTGAAACAGGCTGTGATGAATGCAGAGTGAAACGGCACTCGCTCAATCAAAGTGCGTCATCCTAAAGTTCTTGTTTTTGCCATCAACAGACATTACAGAAAAGATCCCTACAGAGGTGGACTTTTTTTTTTGTGGAAGAGGAAGATGATTCATAAAACCAGAAACGGTAGTTAAATGGTTCTGTGTAAATCCATCAGCCTCCATTGACAAAAACAGAGATTTAACCTCAAAGAACAAAGCAACTAGTTTCCCACCGCTGCCTTGAACGTGGAGCTCTGTGCTATGATGTGTTTACATAATTATCTTGTTTAATCTACGCTGACATTCATGAACAAGAAGACAAAAAACAAACCCAGTGAGGCCGCTGTGCAGGCAAGTCAAATGTCTGCTTTTGTCAATGAGGTCTGGTGGAGCGATGGGATGTGTGTACCTGGGCAGCAGCAGCAGCTCAGCATGTAGGGACTTGGTTTGGGAAGTCCAAATCTAAAATTGGTCTGGTAGCTGGAGAGGTTCCAGTTCACTTTCTGAACACTGCTGAGATGCTCTTGAGCAAGGCGCAGAACCCCTAACAGCTGGTGCGCTCCTTCATGTTCAGCACCCTAATTCTGACATCTCTCTGTTAGTGTCTACAGGATGTGTGTGTGTGGCATGAGTGTAAAAGTAATTTCCCCTTGTGGGATTAATCAAAGATTTCTTCTAAAAAGCATTTTCCGTGTATCTTTGTAGGAAGTATTTCAGTTAAGTTTCAGAATCTAAAAATAAATGTGAAGAACCTTTAAGTGGTTAAAACAAGAACTTAAATAGTTCTAAGGAGCGTTTCCCCTCGAGGATTACTGTGCAGACGTTAAAGCGGCCGCTGAATGACGCAATCTGCTGGAGGAACACCAAAACCTTCTGAACCAATTCCTCATTCAGACCCGACAAAAAGTGAAAAGCAGGGCTCGGGTTGAAAAAAACTGAAATTCCTTTTTGAGCTTATTTTAGAGGGCAGGTACTTAGTCAATCTGGTGTATGACACAAGACGTCTCTCTCTGGGTTTGAGGGGACGTGGACTCTGCTACAGACGTGGACTCAAGTTAGTTTACAGTTACCAAAGCAATACTTAAAGTCTCACTGAACACACACACCCACACCCACACACACATACACACACTCCATATCAAGTCTATGTTGTTGCTCTATACAGAATAGTAAGTGGTGCTTATGAGCATTCAAGCAAGGCAATAAAACCCAAACAATCCTTCATTAAACGAGCAAGTCCGATGGACCAAACGCGTGAGAAACAAAACGTCAAATCATCCAAAACAAATTTCAGATTCCACCAGATGTGTGTTCGCTCCGTCTCCGCTCCTCCACGGCAACCGAATTGATAGTTTTCCACTTTTCTCAATGTGTGTGCTTCCACTCGCTGCGCTGCATCTCAGCTCTGGCAGCAGATACGCAAGGTTTCTGTTTTTTTGCCAGATGCCGGAGCACGACGCATCGATTTACTACAGAGAAGATCGAGCAGGACAGGAAGTCAGACACCGGTTTATTTTCAGAATAAAACTCTCTGTTTTGACGGTTCAGCATGACGACCTTGTGCGTGTTTGTCGATGTGGTTAAACGGGTTTTAGACCACATGCGTCGTATAATCTGGCGCTGGTTCTGTAATGACCGCAGGAACTCCTCAATCTCGCTGCCCTCTGGGAACGCAGCCTGTGGGTGTTGACGGATGACGGAGCCGTATACCGGTGCGGAGCTGACACGCATCTGGTGGAAGTTCTGGGTGAGTTTCTATCTGAACAGAAAATGTGTGTGTGCCTTTAAGAAGACACCGGAGTGTCACTACCAGCAGTCATGAGGGGGTCAAAACAGCGGAGAATAAATACGTACAAATGGACTTGTGATGGGGGAAACCATGAGTGTTACTGAAATGTGAGTCTGGACAGTGACATGGGGGTGGGGGGGGGGGGGGGGAGATATTAATATAAATTATGACTTATTATGGGATCATTCCAGGGGTCAACATGTGGCGGTATTCACAGCAGGTTGTGATTGATTGAGGAGGAGGAGGAGGAGGAGGGCAAAGCAAGCGCACGCAAGCTCTGAAGAAGAAACAAAAAAGCAGGCAAACCCAAACTGTTTCTTCATATCCCCACTGTTTTTTTTTTCCTGCTTTCTTTTCTCAGCCTCTTCCTAACATGTGCTGCTTGTTTTGTGCATTTTTCTTAACGCTGTCAGTGCTCTGACTGAAACAATGCAAGGCAGAATGAAGACAAAGAAATTACACATTTAGTGCTAAATACTACAACAGGCTCTCTCTTTTCACAGTCTTAAGTTCCCTCCTCTCCATCTCGGTGTTCGCTACTCCTCTCATGCCAAACAAAGACTCTCAGTCGGTCAAGAGAGACAGGCGTTAAACTCATCTGCGCCTTTCTCTTCTTCTTTCCTTTGAATTTCTGTCTCTGACTCCGTCTGCTTGGACAGCACGATGAATGGATGGTGAGGTGAGGTGAGGGTGGAGGGGGGGGGGGAGTCGATACCGGATGTCCCAGTATCAGGTCCTGCCTCTGTGAGTCGGTTTGAAGGAGACGGGATGTTTGAAGGGCTGCTGGGTGGTTGTGCAGATGGCGGGATTGTGGTGCGAGTGGTGGAGGTCTAGTTCCCTCCGCAGCAGGCTCGGGTGGAGTGGGCGTCTGGGTCCTGGAGGTTGACTCCCCGATGTCGCGCTGCGTGTGTCGGGTTCTGGGTGTCTGTTTTTGGCATCTTTTTTGCTGCATTGAGAAAAAAAAAAAAGTGTAAGAAATTAACTGCAGATCCATCCAGGATCTAAACCGCTTTCTGTTCGGGGTCGCAGTGGGCTGGAGCTGATCCCAGCTGTCATTGGGTGAGAGGCGGGGTTACACGCTGGACTGTTCACCTGTCAATCACAGGGCTGACATTTAGAAACAGACAAGCAGTCACACTCACATTCACACCTACGGACAATTTAGAGTCACCAGTTAACCTAACGAGCATGTCTTTGGACTGTGGGAGGAAATATATCGTACTTCTGATCTATCTCCTTAGTGTGTGAATGTCAGTCATCGTGTGCACTTGGCCGGAACAGAACAGGGGCAGACACCTTTCAACTCAGGCTCTCATTGGCTGCTATAGGCTAGGAACAACTAATGGAAGGTCCTAATTGGCAACCTGAGGTGTGCTTCAAAAGGTCACAGTGAGGTCGTCATTAACTGGAAACTCTGTAGTTGTCAGACATACAGTTTGGTGTTTATCATAGCCATCAGTCGCTATCTGCATGTTACCTAATCAATAAGTCTGTGAGGAAGCGTTCGACCTACAAACACCTCAGACCCAAAAGTCATCCCACATCTCCTCGCCTTCTTAAAGAAAGGTTGAGTATTGACTCACCAATGGCCAGGAAGAGCTCGTTGACGTTCATGGCGGTCTTTGCGGACGTCTCCATAAAGAGCAGGCCGGTGTCTTCAGTGTACGTCTGTGCTTCCTGGACGCAGAAAAACACAAATATAACATGACCGGAAAAGAGAGAAAAACAAACATCACAAGAAACCTACAGCTGAGAAATGTTCTAATGTTTCTTACTTACAGAAAACAGACCCTTAAATATCTGAGCTCTGAAGTGTTTAGAGTCCAAGCCTGGATACCAAATTGCACAACGAGGACTTAAAAGCCTAATAAGTGTGGAAAGTTTGTTTTCAAATGCCAAGATACGGATATCAAAAAGGTTTTTTTTTTTTTTTTTACTATAAGTGTTCACACGATACCAGAGTTTAAAACTTCAACACGATAAAAGTAAAAATCTAACGATATCGACATCAAAAATATACGTCCCGGAGAACCAACATCGGGTCATTTCTTGTTTTCAATTATCAAATATTGCAGACTAACTCCTGCACAGTCTAAAGTGTAAAAAGGGGGACAGGATGACTGGGCCTAGTGTGAAGCAGTGCGTTACCTCGTACTCTACTAGTCTCCTCTCTGCCAGGTCAGCCTTGTTTCCAGCCAGAGCGATAACAATGTTAGGACTGGCCTGTCGCTGCAGCTCCTTCACCCAGGCCTTGGCTCGCTCGAACGTCTCCTGAAGAAACAAAGCGACAAGGTGAGTCGACCACCAACGCATACTTACATAAAAACCTCCGACACATGACAGAGATGGTGGATGATGAGCATAAATATGACATCTTAAGTTAGCCCTGATCATTATTAGTTTCTGAAATCAGCCCTCTGTGCAGCTTATCAGAAAAATCAGAAAGGTCTTATTCATTTGATCAGCCCCAACATCACAAATGTTCTCTGTAAAATAAGCATCAATCCTTCTTTGACCCCATGTTTATCAGGTTATTAGTAAAGTATTGTCCAGGATGTTTCTAGTCTCATATTGGGATGCAGGCACCGGCCTAAATATCTCTTTTGGTTGAATTGTTGAAGTTTCTTCTGCATAAAATGAATGAAATAAACCCTGAACGTCTGACAAACAATCTTTACCGGCTTGGTGATGTCAAAGACAACGATGGCAGCCTGAGCACCGCGGTAGTACATGGGGGCCAGGCTGTGGTATCGCTCCTGTCCCGCAGTGTCCCAGATCTCAAACTTCACTGTGGTGTCGTCCAGACACACCGACTGAGCCAGGAAGGCAGCTGGATTTTAAAAGCAGAGAAATCACACGTTAGCTTCTACCTTCTCTGCCTTGTTCCCGTTCACACACACACACACACACACGGTCCACATCCTCCTCCTCCTCCTCCTCCTCCTCCTCCTCACCTCCGATAGTCGTCTCCTGGAACTCGTCAAACTGTCCCTTGACAAACCGCAGCACCAGGCTGGACTTGCCCACAGCCATGTCACCCAGCAGCACCAGCTTGAACTGGCAGATCTTGGTCTGGGGTAGTGTGCCGTTGGAGCGGCCTCCACTCCCTCTGGAGCTCATAGCGGCCCGCTGTAGGAGACGGCAGGGGGGCTGGGCCTCCTCCCGGCAACAGAGCACTGACACTGACTTTCTAACAGGTCGTGGTGTCACGTCGTGCAGGCAGGCGGTGTCTTGACTTCTCTGCACTCCTCGTTTGGTCTGAAGGAAGAAGTGACATGTTGTTTAGGCGCAGGGTCACACCACGCACTAATGCTGTTCTCGCCTTCTCAGGATACAAAGAGCCTCTTCCAATGAGGGCTGCAGGTTTCGTTTCATTTTAAAGCGTTAAGGACGCGCGCGATTATGTTGAGAGATTGTGAGACTTTGAGACTCTTGGATAAATGTTTCATAGAGAGAGAGAGCATTATCTAAATTGTACAAATCCATTCATTGGCAATGTTTGGATACCAAAACGCTGCCAGAGTATTTGTACAGTTTAGACAGAGTGCAGCAGTTACCCAATACTTTTGCTTATTAACAAGAAATCCCTCAATTTTGTGAGTCTTTTTGTACAAACTTTATTAATCCCTGAGGGGAAATAAATTCTGGTTTACACTCACTTGAGAGACATGCTTCTCACACACACACACATGCACCAACAGGACCTGTGGACATGCATTAGTGGAGCAGTTGGGGGTTCGGTGCTTTGCTCAAGGGCACCTCGGGCAGTACTCTAGAAGTGCCCTGGCACCTCTCCAGCTACCAGACCAGCTTCCATATTTTAACAACCACACCGGGACTTGAACCGGCGACCCTCTGGTTCCCAACCCAAGACCCTAGCATCTCAATCCGTAACTTCTGTTTCTTGTTGCTGTGGCTGAGGTTCTCCTCCTCCTCCTCATCATCATCATCATCATCATCACAGGCCTCCAAAATGATTTGTGTTCAAACTCTTTTCTTTCTTTCCCAAGTGCAGAAATATGCTGCCAACATATTTCAGATTCAGACAACTTTATTAATCCCAGAAGGAATATAATTCAGTTTCACAGCCTACCGAATCATTGTGCAATTAAGAGGAGTTCGCTTGCAATTTGTGACGACTGTAAACAAGAAGTTCACCCAGTGCTGGGAGTTTTAAACTTCTATTTATGCTGCTATGATATGGAAACAGGTAGCCATGTCGTTTTACTACAATCTGAAAGTCTAAAATCCTGATATCGTGACGACACTAATTGCATCTGCCTCACATGAATTAGCTTTATCTTCATTTCTGAAGGCAACAAACCCCCTCTTCCCCTCTTCCAGTGCATCCGAATTGACTCTCAAGATTGTGTTTTATGAGGAAGGGTGGAGACTTCCTTGGCATCAAACCAAGGAAAAGCAATAAGAGAGAAGTAAGCACTGTAAATATGCAGGCCCTCTTTATCTCCTTGGTTCGCTGAATCAGTGCCGCGTTTGAAAACCATCATCGATTGCAAACTGTGTCCCATTATTCTGCACTGAAACTCGAGCTTGTGCAGGGATGCTGCGCCTCTCCTGCTCCTCATGAACAACACAGCTGATCATCCAGCACTGCAGCAGCAGCAGTCTCACACATGACTCAAAAGCTTTCACGTCCTTGTGTGATGAGGAGTCGTGTAAGGGTGCAGCTGTCGTTCTCTTCTGTCATTATTAAAAAATCTCCTCTTGCTGTAAACGTTATCAGATCAGCAGCTCTTACCTTGCGTTGTGTGTGTGCTAACGGGACACCGCTGCGAGCACTCAGGTCGGACGAGACGAAACTGAATCAAAGCTCTAAATTTCGACGCCTTATTGAACCCAAACATACTCAGTGTTCATCTAAATAACGTAAGAAAACCAAGAGGGGGCTAAAATTATAGATATTTACCGTGTTTGCTGTCCTTTAGCGGCGAAGGTATCGCAGGCTTAACTGTTGACAATTTGGCTATCAGCTGGTTAACACTTCCTGGAAATCTGCGCATGCGCTGTGAGTGCCGCATTGTCAAACGAAGAACCGCATTCACCTACGGTCGCTTCAGTGACAGTTTATTTTATTTTTTTACCTTCATCAGTTTAATTTACTACCCTCTGAAGTCATTAAGGATACAAATGTCCACATCAAATAAACTGCTGTAAAATAGTACAGATTAATATTGATATCTGCTTTTTGTATCAGTCCTGCTCAAAACTACCAAACATTCAATCATTTTCGAGGATTTTAACTCGTTTAAATGCTTGTTTGATTACATAATACTATTTTTTTTTATTAATATATCCTCAGAATGATTAAATGTTTGGTAGTTTTGAGCGGGGCTGAAGTTGTTAAAAAAAATTCATGTTTTATTTTAATTTTTATTCGACCAGTATCTAATTTCCGTTCTTGCGTTTGTCCAGGAGGGGGCGATGACGCGACTCAACGCTGTTCACGATAAACGAAGGAAGAAGTCCTCCTCCAGGCCGGACGGGGGCGCTGCGGGGCGCCGCTTGGCATGTAGCCGGAAGTCGTCTTCACCACACGAAGGAGGTTTGAATTGTTTACATCGATGAATCGCACGCTGTGCCCTAAAATTAACCTGTAAACTTTTATTTTATGTTTTATAAATGTGTTAAAATGTGACAGCTTTCGTCATGCCAACCACAAACAGGAAGAAGCAAAAGCAGGCGAAGGACACCGCGGTAAAGTCTGACTTTTATTAACTTAAGCAATAAACCTGATTAATATACTCTCCTAAATTTGTGTCTGAACTGAATAATGATTTGTTCTTCTTGTGTCTTTAGTTGAATATTCCCACAGTATTCGTCATTATTCCTAGTTTAGCTCTAAAATTGGAGTTTTTCATAAAAAAAAACAAGCTAACCATTCAAAATATGAAGCATTGTTTTATATTAAACTACAAGAAAGCGTGCGACAGCCTTGGAAAAAAATCCTTTATCTCGGCATTTACAGAAATACAAAGTTTCTGATACATGTCTTCATTAGCAGAGGTGGATAAAGTATGATTCCAACCAAAGCCCTGTAAAAAGACTCTGATTTCAACACAATATTACACATCATTAAAAATATTTTCTCATGATGTTTATACACTGTCCATGAACAAACAGGAGCAGGAAGAAGAAAACTTAGAATACCTGCCTATTTCTGCATCAAGCGGTCAAATATGACTCCTGTCAGTCTTTGTTTTTGTCTTCTTTTTTTTTTTAAGTCTATCTTTATTTATCAATCATTGTTCAGCTATACAACAAAATGATGGAGAGAAATGACAAACCATGAGGGATGAGTTACAAATGAAAAAAAGCAACAAGAAGTATTAAGGGCTACAACTTTGAACTTAAAGAGAGTTTCTTGAGGCTTTGTAAACGCCCATAGTCGTGTCCTCCTGTTCAAATATGACTCTAATACAAGTGAACGTTGCTTATTCAAATGATTTCTGTTACTTGAGTTGAAGTTCTTGAGTATTTCCTTTTAAAAAAAAATACTTCAAACTACTCTCAAAACTGTGTTGTATATTCACAATCAGGTAGATTCGAACTCACATTTACAGTCTTGTGTCTCCGTGTGTGTTCTTTGTCTCAGGTTCAGGGGACGAACGACAGCAGCGTTGTGAGCAAGGTGTCCGCGGCGGCGCAGGGTTACTTCCACGATGATTTCCTCCGACACTTTGTGTGCAAAGTGGCCAGAAGAGCCCCGCTCATCAACAGGTCAGCAGAGTTTACATCGCGTCATGTTCATCTGTGCAACAGACTCGATGAGCAGCGTCAGAGGCATTTAATGAAACACACAGAATGCATATGCAGGATTCAGCCTTTGTTTTATTTCATCACCACTAAAGAAAGGATCGTGAGGAAGTTTTTGTTTTCAGTTCAGTTTGAAACAGTTTTTAATGCTGATTTGTTTCTCTAGTTTAGGTCAGATCATCCAAATACAAACTGACGAGACAAACTGTAAAGATAATCTGTGTGTCAGTCAGTGTGTTTGTGTCAAAGACAAAAAGTAACGACAACTTTTTCTCTTAGGGGTGGGGTTAGTAATACACACATCACGTGGATGCCATAATGGGATACAACGTGTTGCAGAAGGGAATGTCTGAAGCGTACTAGTTCACTGTTTCAGGGGCTACTATGTGCGCTGGAGAGCTGTTGACCACTGTGTGAGGACGTTTCTGCACGTCACTGAAACCTGCCCCACGAGACAGGCATGTTTATATTTTCTATTACACAAATCTTCATGTCAAGTTTGCATTGTGAAGTTTCTATATTTAAGATACCGCTTCTTCTGTTTTTTCTAGATCTTGTCTCTGGGTGCAGGATTCGACTCTTTATACTTCCGCCTGCGTGCAGACGGAGCTCTCGACAGGGCCGTCGTGTTTGAGGTGGATTTTCCGGACGTAGCTCGGAGAAAGACGGCTCTGATCACGTCTGATGTGACACTGAGGGGGACGTTAGACTCCCGTTTACCGTCTCCTGCAGGTTTGTAACTTAACTTGATAATTAAAATACACCGCACGCTTTATTCACTCCAAAAAAATCACTCCTGATTTTGTTTATTTACCTTCACCCGTGTGTCTTTAGGGCCTGTGTATGTGCTGAGCGGTCAGTACAGACTGCTGGGGGTGGATGTGAGAGAAGAGTCCCAGGTGGAGGAGGCTTTAGGTGCAGCTGGGTTGGACTGGGACGCCCCCACTCTAATTCTCTCTGAAGTGGTCCTGACTTACATGGAAACACAGTGGTAAGGTCTATATAGTCCTTAAAGGAATCAGTATCATCCTAATTGCGTAAGAGTGCTTTAGACCTAAGACTGTTGTGATTTCAAACTTTGATTCAAGACTTGTTTCAGTTGTTTGCAAAGATGCCCGATGTCTTGTAAACTCAGCACGCTTCATGATCATGTAACGTTATGAGTGTGTTCAAGAGGTATCTGGGCACAGAGTTGGTTTGGCCTGTGAGAGCAGGCCAGCGGCAGACTTAGCAGGGGGGACGATCATGCCTAGTGTGAATTAAACAGTGTGCAGGAGCTGCTTGCAATATTTGATGGACTCATTCCTCTCCTAAGAATCTATCTCGTGAAATAGATGATTTTCTTTTTTTTTTGCAGGTCACACCTACACATTCACACACTGATTGTAGAGGCTGCTGTTTAAAGAGTCAATCAGAAGCAACTCATGCCAATCATACACATTCACACGGGGAAGCAACTTAATGTTAAGTGTCACATCGGACATGTGGCTGCAGGAGCTGGGGATCAAACCCTCGACCTTCCAGTTGAGAGACAATGTCTCTACCACTGAGCC
Organism: Labrus bergylta; assembly: GCF_963930695.1. NCBI lineage: Eukaryota > Metazoa > Chordata > Actinopteri > Labriformes > Labridae > Labrus > Labrus bergylta. The sequence goes on from NC_089207.1 coordinate 12,394,147, forward strand.
ACAGCTGCTCAGTTTGGTGCAACAATTGGATCACTAAAATATCTCCTAAAATAGTGGGATTATGATCTCAAATGAGCTATAATTGCCACTGTTGTTGTAATAGTTGTGTACTTTGTGTTGTGTGTCTTTCAGGTCGGATGCCGTCATTCGCTGGGCCGCAAAGCGTCTTACACAGTCGCTCTTCGTCATGTACGAGCAGATCCATCCACACGATGCTTTCGGTCGCATCATGCAAGATCATTTCCTGAAACTGAATTCCACCCTGCACGCACTTCGACAATACCCCGACACTGCTGCTCAGAGACACAGGTTCCTGGACAAGGCCAGTACGCAGATCACATTTTGAGAGTATATTGTCACCGTTGCTCCTAAAATGTGTGTTAGACGCATCTTTTGTCTGTGGGGTCGGGTTTGTACGGCGTTGTTCAGGAGTGTTCAAAAAGCATCTTCACTCAAAACAAATCTTCATGAGGTCAGAAGGTTCAGGTCGGATGTTCCAACCCTTTAATTCATGAACAAAAATATACGAGTACTCCAAGAACCTCTTGAAGTCACAGTCGAGACGAGGTGTTTGCAAATTAACGCTCCATTTATTTCCAAAAATAGTGACTTAAACAAACCAGAAAAAGCCGCGCTGCCATGGGGAGGAAGCGTCTGCCTGAGGACGAGGATTAATTGATGAGGACTGCAGCTAAATCCCGTAATCACGACCCCGCCTCAACCAGAACCTAAAACAGAGGAGAAAGAACCAGCAAAACGGGGACACCTAGTGGTGTGGAGGGGTCGTCACAAAACATAGAATCACACGATCGTCACCTCGTCCTGTACCAAAACACCTTCTGCTAATCAGCACCAGTAAGGCCTTGTCCACAAGTAGGCGGGTATTATTTTAAATGGTGGTTTTCCTCCTCCGTTTAAAAAAAAAAGAATCCCGTCCACACACGCTCAGTTCTCAAAAACATCTCTGTCCACATGAAAATGCTAAAGGCACTGTTACGGCTGTCATGAGAACACCAAGTCAACAACGATGTCCATGACATGCTAAAATGTTCTCGCTATTCCTCCGTAATGACCATTCCTTTTTACAGAGTCGTCCAATCAGACGTCTCTGCTCGTCAACATAGTGGGAGAGTAACTGTGTATGTATGTATGTTTGTGTGAGCATGTAAAAAAGTCCAGTTAGCAACGTTAGCACCAGTGCTAGTTTGGTTACGTCTGCCATTGCACTAATCTCATGTCAACAAAAGTAACAGCGTCACACAATGACGTCAAACGGAGGAGAAACCGGCGCACAGCTGGATGGAGTTTTACAGAAGTTGCAGATTCAGGGACCTAAAACGCAGTAGTCGTACGAAAAATTCAAAACGCACAGAAGAACCTCTGTTAAAAAAAAAACACCCTCCTATGTGTGGACGAGGCCTTAAATTAAATTCAGGTCTGAGGGTTCACACTCTTATTCGAGCAGTTTATGGAGCCGATTTATTGAAAACCGTGTGTCCACTCTGGATTCATTCAGAAATGTTTGATGACTCATGATTTCTGCGTTTTTGACGTCCCGTGTGTGTGTGTGTGTGTGTGTGTTTTCAGGGCTGGGAGCGGTGTGTGTGTCTGGATATGAATGAGTTTTACCTCGGGCTGGTTTCTGAGGAGGAGAGACACCGAGTGGAGAGTCTGGAGCCGTTTGATGAATATGAGGTGAGCCTGTTTGTCGCCCAGTATCCGATAAATAAGATCATGCAAAGCTGCTCTTTACGTTTCGCAGACTGACGACATGAAAGGTTAACATGAGGAGAGTATGAGATCTACGTCGTCACCCTTAAAGACTTAAAGACAGGACTTTCTTTCTGTCCTCAGGAGTGGCATCAGAAATGTTCACATTATTTCATCCTCACTGCATCTCGAGGCTCTTTGATGTCGCAGGCTTTACTCTCACACGCTCCAGGTAACCCACACTTCTATTTGATAAAATAAAACTTCCCTCCTCATTCCAAACTCACAAGTTTGTTTGTTTTTGTGGTTAGTATCTGCAGTGCCATCCATCCTGCCCTCTCTGAGCGCCACAGCTCTGAGTCTAAAGACAGCATCAGTCAGTTTGGAGGGGCTGGGGATGGCGTCAGGCTCGGTGAGCCCGGGGCGAGTCCTGCTAACAGGAGGCTCGAGCAGAGAGGGCAGAGGGGCCGGGACCAGGATGCTCCTCAGAGGGGAGGAAGGCTGGAGATCTGTGAGGGTGGAACCATCTGAAGATCTAGGTCAGCGGCTTTGGATGTCTGTTTTCTATCAGCGGTACTTTTGGCTTTCTTACAACCGAGCCCATCCAAAATGGAAACGTTTGTTGTTGTTTTTTTTCTTCTTACCGATGATAACTTTGTCTCCAGGCGTTCGACTCTACCACACAGTCACCGCTCTCCCTGGAGGAAGTCTTGTGGTTTACGGTGGTCGCTCCTCTCCTTTACACCCAACCAGAGGTCTTTTCAGAGTGACCTTTGACCCTGCTGCCTCACCTGGTCCTCTTGACTCAGAGGACGGAGGCGCAGTCCAACTTAACGCGGAGCAGCTGGTCTGCACGGGCGATCCGCCAACGCCAAGATGGAGGCACACCGCTACTACACTCAGCCATAAAGGTGAGATTTAAAAAAAGAAATATCATGTGATCGTACAGTTTCATCCTAAAGTACTTATGACATCACAAAACTTCTTATGTTCACTGCAGGCAACAACTTCCTGTTTGTGTTTGGTGGAAAGAATGAATCAGAGGCAGCTCTGGGTGACAGTCACTTCCTGTGTTTGGACCGGCAGCACTGGACCGAGGTTTGATTGTTTCATTTCTTGAATTAGGACCGTGCACATTCTTCAACATAAGGGCATTACTCGTCCATGTAAATATGCCGGTATTAGCATTATAGCTCAGTTTAATCCGTCGTCCTGAGGCAGGTACAGAAAACATCAAACACATTTACATCACAGGACCGTCTACAGGACAGCATGAAGAAAAGCTCACAAACTGGAGCGCCAGTAGCCTACTGGTTAGTCTGCATGCCCCATGTCAGAAGGCATAGTCCTCAAAGCGTGTGACCCGGGTTCGAATTCGACCTGTGGCTCCTTTGCTGCAGGTCATACCCCACTCTCATTTCCAACTCTATAATCTGTCCTGTCTCGGAAGTAAAGGCAAAAAAAAAAAAAAAAGGCCAAAAATAATCCTTTAAAAACAGCTCACAAACAAAATAGACACTTTGTGACATTACAAATAACAGATCTTGCAGCCATTGTGTAGAATTTAAGATTGGTCTGATTTGAGAATAATTAAAATGTAATAATCTGAACCTACTCTTAAAATGGCCTCAACTCACCGGACTGAAACAAGCCTTATGTAGCGAGATTCTTTGTTAAATCCTGCGTCGTATCAGAACACCACACAGAAAAAAATGAGACTTTGACATTTGCAGAAAACTCCTGAAAGACTCCTGATATTTCCAGGAGGAGATGCATGTCTGAACGCAAACAGCCTGTGGAATAAAACAGTTTCTGAGTCTGTTAATGTTTGACTTTATTGTCCTGTAAGAAGCTGAGTGAGTGTGTACTATTTGCAGATGCCAGTAGAGGGCGCAGTACCAGAGGCTCGTCACTCCCACTCAGCGTGTGCACATCAGGGAGGAGTGGTGATGTTTGGAGGACTGGACAGAGGCGGGGTGCCGCTGGGAGACTCAGCTGTTCTACGGCCCACTGAGAGAGGCTTCACCTGGGAGAGATTAGAGGTGCAGCCCCCTCCTCTCCCCAGGTGTGACAAAGCTGTTACATTATCACTCAACTAAGACCACATCATGGAGTTTTTACTCCATGCTAAGAGCTGGAATCATTTGCTTTCTTCACGTTTTAAATGTTTGTTTCAGGTACTCTCATGGTGCTCATGTGGTGGGTGAAAAGCTGGTTGTGGTTGGAGGAGTTTGGCTGCGTTCAGACGGCGTCCCAGGCGTTCTCATCATCGACCTGGCGACACACAGCAGTGTGGAGTTCAGTCTGGATACGGTCAGTAAATGTTCATCAGATTTTAAAGCTTTAGAGGCCTGATCAGTTTTTTTTTTTTTGGCACTGTGTTTATTTTGAATGATTTTGTGTTCTGGACTCTGCAGACCTCCGTGCCGTGGCCTCTGATGCTGCACTCTTTCTGCTCGGAGCTGATGGACACAGAACGGCCTCGGCTGCTCCTGATTGGCGGAGGAGGAAACTGTTTCTCATTCGGGACTTACTTCAACCTTCAGCCTGTCACTGTAGACCTCAGACCTGCACTGGGATGAACTAGACTGAAGGTTTTTCTCCACTAAAAAAGAAACTGTCAGAAGGAACCCCTGTATTATGCACTCATCCTGCGTCTGCTTTTTACACATTCTTACATTGATTCATGAGTCAAAGGTACCAGAAACGGTAAAATTGCTTCATTGGATTTCTTCAGCCTGCAGCCGCAAAACTCTCTGTAAAGGCTGCAACGCAATCCTTTGTGGCGAATCAAAGAACTTCCTCTTACAAGGCTTGTTGTTACTTAAAGGCTCAAAATGTTTCAATAGGCTCAGAAGAGGATCCCTTCAGAGATGGATATTTATGTTAAACCCATTCAGACCTAAGGCAGCCTAAAGATACACCCTACTGTTTAAAAAAGCAAGCTTGCAAAACCTGAGGGTTTTCAGGTAACCAGCACAGAATATAAAGGTTTATTAAAAACTGAAGCCTGAGTGATGTCCCCCGTCTGTTCCTGCAGGGGGTGCTGGAGTCCCATCGATGGCGGTCTCCATGCTGGAAATGCTGTCTCAGCCTAACTTTCAGTCAACATAACAACAGGCTGAGAGCTGGAGCTGAGGCAGGTTTTAAGCCTCCTGACAAACTGTTACACCGCGCCCGCCTGTCAATCAGGTCATCTACACGCCTTATTGTGAATAACTCTTATCCTTCATCAAATCAAAACGGATGAGTCATCAAAACATTCACCCCCCCGTACAGTGTGTGCCAATCGAGACATGAGCTAATCAGACCTGTTTGTTTTTTTGAACCAGGCTGTAAACATGTTAATCTCTGCTGTAAAAACAGGCTTTTTAGAATGGATGTGTATGTGACTTCCTGTGTTTCTGCAGCCAGCCTCTAGTGGACACTCGAGGAACTGCAGGATTTTATAGGACTGCAGGATGAAGCATCGGCTTAATTTTTTTCAACACCAGAGGTTGCTGCTTGGTCTTAAAGCTAGAAGCATGCCAACTTCTCCTCAGGTCTTAAAGGTATACACACGCAAATGTTATATTCTGTTTAAATGGGTTTAGAGCACAATGTAAAAGAAGCACATAACTTTTTGATCACTGCTGCCTCGAAAGGTTATTCTGTAGTTGTTGTTGTTATCCCTTGACTTGTTTTACGACGGTAAGATCTGATCCAAAATATTTTGTGTCACAGTCCCAACACATAAAAACCGACTAATCGGGGCAGCGTAAGTCGAGCTACTGCCATGAACTGGAAGGTAAAATGATGTGGGGTCTGGTGGGGTTTTTGTCTGAAGTATTTTGAGACACTGAGAATAAACTTTTGAGCCTGTCAGTTGCAAAACAAACCGATTAGGAAACCCACTTAGGTGTAGTTCCTCAGAGACCTATGATGCAGCTAAGGTGAGGACTGAAATGTTTTAAACTGGATAAAAAGGTCAAACTTGATTTAACAAGGTGCATTCAGAGCTTACACGTATAGTGTCTGTCCGTTTAGCTGCAGACGAGTGTTTAAAAAGTCTAAAAAGTGGACATGAAACAACTCATGAATGAAAACCCGTAGAAATGTCTTCAGTGTGCTTTCAGGACAGGCTTTTATTTGCGAGACCTCAGTTCAAATCACAAAATAGTCAATGAAAATCAGAGTCAAATGTCAGCATGGTAGGTCGTTTGCGTTTAGCGATTTGGATGGAGGGTGATTACTCCGTGAAGCGCCTGAAGGACTGAACGGTGGGACTGACTGCGCCCCAGTCTCCGTGCTTGCGGTACTCTCCTTTCTCCAGGAAGTACTGGCGACCGCGGTAGTTGGGGTGCTCGTAGAAAACCCACCAGCCGTCGTAGACCTTGCAGGAGTAGACCTCTCTCCAGCGGAACTTTTCCACGAGGGAGGGGCAGTCCTCTGAGGTCTCGTAGGCCTGACCACCGAAGTCCGCCTTCTCATACAGCTGCATCTTGTACATGGTCCCGCTGGTCTGGAAGGAGGGGGGCGCAGGAGGTGGAAAGAATTAGCAGGCAGATAGTGATGGGTGGAGGTGAGGAGGGGGTAGTTAGTGCAGAGGGTTGGGGAAAAATGGGGAGGGGGTGTGGGGTGAGAAAAAAGGGGATGGAGGGATATAGAGGGAGGTGAGATTTGCATCTAAGAGGAAGATATATTTGTACAAGAGCGTGACATAAATATGATTCTGTGCTACACTGTAGGATTACACTGTCACCCATTTAAGAGGAAAATCCCTGAACCACTAATTTGGCTGTTTATCTTTCAGCTGGGGCAAAAAAAATCATGTTTTTCTTTCTGTATCCTGTCCCACTATGAATGCAAAGCTTCTCCAAAGGTTATTGTAGCGAACCTGAGGAAGCCACTGTGCTAAACACGCTGTTATATGCATTAAACTTTAAAGACGATCTGCACAATCCTGGTGTGTTCTGGATTACTCTGATCCAGAAAGCTGTCTGTTCCCGCTCTAGCTGCAACCCGGCTGTCCACAGGGCGCCCATCGAGCCTCTGATTCATTGTTTAGTCTGTTAATGTAACAAAATCCAGCAGTTTCAAACATTCAAGCAGCTGGAAGCACCAAAACGATTCTTTACTTCTGAAATATTTAGCAATTAATATCCTGTCAATCAAGTCATCGTGTTGTCAGTGTAGCCATGGTTATGAGCAGGCCCGCCCACAAAAATGGCAGGGCCCCTGATATGCCAAGCGAACGAGCCCTCTTCAGATTTTATTTTACAATATCAACGTATACATGTCAGATCAGTAGCGTTAGCTTCCTGGATAAGACTTGCTTCCATATCCATCCATCCATTATCTATACCGCTTTTCCCGTTCGAGTCACCGGGGCCGGAGCCGATTCCACCTGTCAATGGGCGAGTGATGGAGTACACCCTGGACTGTTCACCTGTCAATCACAGGGCTGACATATAGAGACTGAGAACTATCCACAATATAGAGTCAGCAGTTAACCTGATGAGCATGTTTTTGGACTGTGGGAGGAAGCCGGAGTGCCCAGAGAGAACCCACCATACACGGAGAGAACATGCAAACTCCACACAGAGAGGCTCCTAAAGGACGGGGATTCAAACCAGGAACCTCCTCACTGTGCACTAACCACTACACCACAGTGCAGCCCTGTTTGCCCATGTTTTTGATGACCGCCATGGGCAGCCATAGCTCAGAGTATTGTTAATTATACAGTTGTTGTAGTCTGCTGCATGAACCACATTTAAAAACTTTCTAAATGACAACAAGCATTTTTTAACTGCAAGAAAAACCTCCATATTGGCACATACTGGAAACTCAAAAGCCGATACCAACAGGCCTTTCACGGGTCATTATTGGCCTATTGAGTCAGCCAACAGATATCTCAGAAGGGCTCGGCTTTGTAGCTCTGCCCTTCGAAATAAGATGAATCGTCTCTGTGAGGTAGAGACGAGATCATCGGTGTGTCTGGTGAGATCTACAACACCATCTGGATAACTTCAGCGCTCCTTTTAGCTCACTTGTTCAAATCGTCATCCGCTCAACATGAGCCAAGCAGCTTCTACGAACGAGTTTGATTTTTGTATGAAAGCCCCAACTGAGCCTGCAGGCTGTGTCTGTTTGATCGTAGGAATAGAGCGACCCAGATATCCGTCTGCATCGACAAAGCCCCGCGGTCACTGTGAGCATCAACAACAACCTCTGTGCCGTGCACTCTGTGTGGCGTCTATCAGCCTGTCTAACAATCTGAGCGTCCGAAGCATGAACTCGAGTTCAAAACCCACAAAGTGCACATCAAACGCCATTCAGAGGCGACTGAAACGTTTAGATTTCACAAGTGGAAAGTACTTTTTCACAGAAAGTAACATTTGTAACTAAATTAAATCTTTATAAATAATAACAGATTTTTTTTTTTTAAAGCTTCTTTTTCATTTTGACTCTCTGTATGGATGACTTTTCTCATAGATGCATCGTTAATATTTATTTGGAACAATAGAGCATGAAGTTTAAGTTCAACAACATTTTTGTGGTCCCGGGCCGAAAAGTTTGGGAAGCCCTGTCCAAACCTTCCATCTATAGTATAAGAAGGTCCTTACTGTATTTCAAAATAAAAGCAGGGTTGAATTCGAACAGGAAGTAATGTACTCTCAGCCTTACAACTTTTATTTTTAAATGAAAAAAAATGGAATTTTAAACATGCGATTAATCTTTATTAAAAATGTGAATCGTTTGACAGCTCTAATTAAAATGAAAGAATATTGGAATTGACATTTGAACAGCGGTCGTTGGTAAAAGTACAAAAGTTTTAGCAGTTCCAGATTTCTGCAATAAAAGTTTCTTCTTTTAAGAAACATTTTGACCATGGAAGAATAAACTGTAAATATTTTGCTACTTCGACAACAGCGAAATTGAGATAAAAATGTATTTTTAAACTCGTTAGAATTCAATGCCAACGCGTCATGAATGAAGATATCTTTAACAGCGTCTGATTAAATATTAAAGTGGGTCGTCATAAAAAGCTGTTCTCTCTGTTTCACAGCTAAGAGTCAGAGCGTGCAGCTGATCAGACCACGGGCCACGGCTGACTTACAAAGTGGATCATCTTGCAGGAGCTGAGGTGGTCGTTGACGCCCGTCCAGCGCTGATAGTCCGGGTACTCTCCTCTGGTCAGGACGTACTGGTAGCCCATGTAGTTGGGCCTCTCGTACACCACCCAGGCGCCGCTCTCCACACGGATGGAGTTGCAGCGGCTCAGGTAGGTGTGGAAGTCGGAGCAGTCGCTGTCACACTCATAGCGACGGCCCTGGAAGTTCTTCTCCTCGTAGAAGACGATCTGGGGGGGCGACACACATGGAGCATTTTCGATTTGAGCGCCAATTTTTATTGCAAAAACTTCAGAACAAGTTTGATTTTGTTTGTTTTTTTGACATTTGAGTTTCAGAGAATGATCGCTTTGCAAGATTTTTCTCAGTTTTCAAAATGCCCGTTCAGCTTTAACCTGTAAAAACACTTCAAATGAGTTCAAACCAACATCAAAACTGCAAAGAGGGCCACAAACAAAACCTCTCCCACACCTTAAATCCCCACAGATCCAATCAGTTAATCCAAAACATGACAAAAATAACCTCAGGACACTTAAAAACAAGGAGCTCTGGACCATATTTTTTTACAGAGATCCAACGATATCCACCATGAGCCAGAAAAGCTTCCTCTCTACAGGTAGAACCTCAAACAGAGCCAGACTCGTAGGTGGAGAGCCGTCCGCCTGGACTGGAATGGCATATTAAACCAAAACCTGACCCTGCAGGTGCCACTCTGTCTCCACTCACCCTGCCCATCTTGGCGGTGATGTTCCTCGGTGGTGCTGGGAGATGCTGCTGGTTAAGGTGGTGCTGGTGGTGGTACTGGTTGCTCCCCTGAGGTCTCGATGTTGCTCTGCCCCCTCACCGCTCCCTTTTATACCCCCGCCGTTCCCACGTTCATAAACAGCAACACTGGAGGCAAAAGGGGAACAATCGCTTTGTCATGAAAATGAGATCCAAAAAATTGAGTCAGTGATTCTAGTGCTATTCAGTTTTTCCAGAAAAGCGAGGAAGGATTACGGCATAAAGGCCGGGCATGGTTAGCGTCCATTGACCCCCACTTCTGTACCAGCTGGGTCCAGTGCCCACCCCCCGCTCCAGCTCTCGCACCATGACACACATGCCAGCTCCACCAGCTTGCCCCCACCTGGTGAGGACCTGCCAACTCAGGACTTCTATCAGCCTTATGGATGCATCCAGACAGAGCAGAGTGCAGAGGAGGAGGAAGTATTCACATCCTTAACCCGAGGAAAAGTACACAGGGTACCCCATTAGAGGTTAAAGACCCTCCGTTTTAAATCTCATGTCTGTAATATTGTCAACTATATAAACATTTAAAAAAAGCAGCAGCTGACCAAAGAGCCGAACAATGCATTAAAGAAAGATCTAACAGGAGTTTACAACGTTTGTAAGAGTATCTATAGTATATATATATATACAGTAGGACCAGGGGACTCAAACGCTAACATGTAAAAATAAGTTTTGAAGCAGGACTAAAAAGCCGGGAAGACTCAAGTCGGGAAGACGGGCACATCATTCTTTTCCGAGTTTCTGAGTTGTTGTTCCGACTTGAGCAGGTGTTTATGTGCAATTTACAACTCGGAAACTCGTTTTTCCCATGCGTCTGACACCACATGAATGCACCATAAGTTTCCAAACTTTGCAGACCCTGCACCAATTTGCAACAACCTGAGAATTAAAGAACCAACTTCCCTTTAAGATTAAGATGAATTAGAACATGAGTGCATTCACAATGAACCATGTTGTTACTTGCCATTTGTGGGACCTTGTACTATTCGCTCAGTCTGCTTATAAATAAACCAATGAAGAGTCTAATTGAACTGTGGGGGGGGGGCAAGCTGAGATTTGTAAATGAGGAGGAGGATTTTGTATGTTGTGCCGCTGTGAGACTTGACCCGGAGCCAGTGGGGGTGATGTGCTGCCAGGGCTTAGTGCGGGTGAGAACCCTGGCAGCTGAGTTCTGCACATACTGGAGCCTGTCCAGGGTTTTGCTAGGTTCCCCTGACTGGACTCCATTGCAATAATCCAGACGAGAAGGGATGAAGGCGTGAATGAGAGATTCTGCTAAAGGGTCGGAGAGTCTGGAGATATTTTTGAGATGGTAGGGTGCAGATTGGGTGATGGATTTGATGTGACTGGAATGACAGGATGGAGTCCAGAATGACACCCAGGTTGCGGACTTCCTGGTTCTGGGCAGATTGAGGAGACTATCTCTAACCTTCCAGGGCATCGCTTTAGAGGCCACAACCATGAGTTCTGTTCTGTTAGTGTTTGGTTTGAGAAGGTTAGATGACGGCCATGTTTTATGCTGTGAAAGAAGTTGACGAGTGACTGAGGTAGAGCTGGATGTCGTCGGCATAGCACTGGAATGCAAACTCCTGCAGTGTCTAACTCGCAAAATTACATTAATTGGTGATGTTTTGCTCCCGGTTAGTTTGTTACAAGTAATACCGAGTGCAATACTTTCCTATATACATGTTTTATGAAGTAGATGTGCAAAGTATTGTTTACAATTTAAATTACAAACAAAAATAAATATGCTGCATTGATCTGTAAAGGAAACTACAAGCAGTCTTTTGCAAAAAAGTCCTTTTTAACATAAGTCCCGCCTCTTACAGGGCTGATAACCAATCACAGTTTTGGATATTTGGGGTGTTCAATCAGATTTCAAGGGCAGCCCATGCCACCCCTCTAGACAAGCCCACATTCACAGGAGCTTTAATATTTCCTACTGCGACATGTGAAGCAAAGAAATGTAAAGACAGGCGAAGCAGCTTTATTCCAAAAACTTTATTCATTTTTATATAATTAAAAATCTAAATCTATTTTCTTCTCCTCGTCCAGCAGCTGCATAGAGTCGCTCGTGTTCAAGTTAAAGGGTAAGTTAGCAAGGTAACAGCAGGAAGGTATTGTACAGTGAAATCATGTTCAGAGATCAAACACACATCTCTCGGCATGAGGAAAACTTTTAGTCACATATTGATCCCATTTCCTCTGACACATATTGTACAGTACAAATTTTGACACACCGACCCAGTCTGCAAACTCAAACAGAAACAAGCTGGAACGAGTGTGTGGGAACAAACAGGAACCCAAAGGTCTGAAGTACACTTCAGTGCAGGGTGGCTTTAAGTGCTTAAATATACATATTTATACAGGTGAGTTCATACAAAAATAAACGGACATTTAGGCAACATCAGGACGTCATTCTGCCTCATTTGGCACGTCTTTGTGTCAGCTGTTTTTGTTGTACTCGAAAAATTAATCTGCAGAAAAAAAAGGGATTGTGCACTTGTGGTCAAACAGCACTCATCGATGTCAGAGCAAATATTTCTATTGGAAAGCTGAAAACCCCCCGCTGTGGGATCAATAACTGAGCTGTGGCAGAAAAAATCCAACATGTTCAAAAGGCTGAGCAGCGCTCAAATGTTCACCAGTGTGCTTAGAATGTGACCATGTGGACGGTGAGATTACGTACCTACAAATAATCATTTCATATTCCTTTCTTTTTCCCTTTCATCTAAACATTACGGCCTGAGCATGTGACTGGGCATGACTGACATGTTAGTACATTTACGAGAGACGCACAGGGTACAGAGTTTGGGAGGAAAAAGGGAAGAATCACTTTATACTTGAAGGAAGAAGTCCTCATCTTTGACCTGATCCTGTCCATAATGCGGTCATAACTGATGCATCCATCAGACGTCGGATTATGTAAAGAAGTGCTCACGGGTAACAAACACAGAGTTTCCTTTCATGACTTCAAGACTCGCTTCTGTCAGAGCCGTGTTGACCTTTACCTCCTCAGCAGATTGCTGTGACTTCTCAGGAGCTGCACCTGTGTGTGTTTGTTTACTAAAGCTCCCCCTCGTTAGAACAGTGCTTACAATGTGGTTCAACAACCTGCCTATCCACTCCCTACCTCGCTCAGGCATCTTAACGACTAAGCTGCCTTTTTCTTCTACTGTACGAGCCGTCTGTTGACAAATAAGAGGCTCAGAAGTTTCTTTAAACGCTGGAGGGATATCTCCAGAAATTTCAGAGTGAGGTTTTAATAACCACAAACAAAATGTACGCTCATATTTCTGTGTCAAGTTAACAGTGACACCTGTTCCGTGTCAGAGACCCAGACCCTCCAGCTCAGCAGGCCAAAGGGGACTGTCCCACCGGCCGGCCATTCCTCAGAGGTCTTCTGTCATCATTGACTTGGGCCGTGCCCGTTGCAGTCCCGTTGGAGTCTTTCAGAGAGGTTAATGTGGGTGGGATGAGGCTGTCCAGTTCCAGCCTGTGCCCCGTTTCAAGCAGCCACTGGTGGAACTTCAGCTCGACCAGCTCCTGGAACTTCTTCTTCTGCTCCCTGTGGGTCAAAAAGATGAAAGATCGGTCACAACAGGGAAACAAGAAAAGGTGAACATCACATCAGGTGATCTACACATTACATTTAAAGACATGTCGGTTCATTCTTCAGATCATGTGATCAAAATGAAGTTGTAATGTCGAAAACCTCCACCTAAAAAGAGTTTAAATGACTGGTGCATCCTTTACAGTTACAGTTATTACCTCCTCTTAAACCAGAAGATTATTATCGATGGTGAGAATCCGGGCAGATACTGATGTTTACGATAACGATCTAGACGATTGTGGATACAGATTTGTTTCATTACTTCTTTATATTCTTTGTGTGTCTTTTATGAGATTGGAGGTTTTTAAACTGTTGTTCGTATTCAATCCTCCTGACACGTCACTGGTCTTACAAACTGCATGTGGCGGATCTCTCTCAGAGTCGGTGTGAGACTCCTCCCACACTGAGGTCGTCAGAATTCAACATACTTTGATTCTCATTCGATACTGCGTATCCACCAAGCGTTTTTTCAGGTTCAACCAAGTCCAACTTCAACCAAGTCCAGCTGCCTTTGGATAAAGCTCTGAACATAGAAATCAATCAGAGGTTTTTTTTCCTCATGGAACAGCGTCCTATGATTTGTTTTATCCAGTGTGAAGCCTGTCCAGCCTGTTTTCTGAACTCTACAATATCTCAGCAGCTGAGAGGCTAACTCACATTCTTATTGATTTTTCAGGATGGCTTTTAGGTTATAACTTTCCACTGATCAGACAGCACGCTGGATAATGGAATCTGACTTATTTTTACACAGTTATGGATCACAGGCGTTTCAGTGCTTTTACACAGTCTATCAAATGATTCCACTTATTATTTACGGCATCAGGGCGGCCCCTTTTAGACACTCACTTGTTCAGCCGTGCCTCCATCACCGTCTTCTGCCAGTTCTGTATCCGCCTCTGCTTCTCATCCACAGCTGCCTGGTACAGAGGAGGTAACCCCCCCGGCACCTCACACGAGTCCCCCTCCATGTTGAAAGGCACAACCAGCATGTGGAACTCAGCGGGGGGCAGCAGGTGGTAGCAGGAAGGGTCTTGGCTGGATGACGCATTAGGTGACGGGTTGAGACCCTCCGCCCCCAGGAGTAAGGGTTGATCCCAGACGTTGGGGACGACGGCCAGTCCCACACTGGCCATGTGGTCCTCCAGGGAGGGGTAGAAAGTGTGGAAAGGCCCCAGGGTAATGTCTGTGTTTCCTGGTAGGAGCAGAGGGCGGGTGGGCGTCAAGGCGTGGATGGTGCAAGATGAAGAGGCTCCGATGACGATCCTTCTAGCTGCGCAGACCAGCCGTACGTTCTGACAGCCGTGGATGTGGACGCTGGTCTCAACAGGACCCAGGACCACTGTGGTGTCTCTGCACTTGTCCACGCTGACTGATCTGAAACGACAAGTACCAGTGACAGATTAAGCATTTCCAAAACATTCATGTTACAGAAGCGGTCTCCAAGGGGATAGACCGGGATGTATTTAGACCAGGACCCTTTGCCCCCCCCCCCGAGGACTATGGTGCAGCCATTACAGCCCATTTCACGGCTACAGGCTAAAGCCATTTTGTACATATTAGTCATTTATGATTTAAAATAAGTCCGTTACAGGAAGCTAACGTTACCTGAGAGGCGACAGCAGGTATATGAAGGCATCCGAGCATCTGTGGATTTTGATTTTGGTGCCTGTCAGTTTGTCGGAGGTTTTAGCCAGAGTTTGTTTGAACACTTGTGACATCAGCACCATCCTGCTGCCGGGTGGAGCCATGTGAGTGTTACGGGCTATTTTGGCTCTCTTCATGGCGCCCTCCACTGCAATGAGCAAAGACATGGTCAAAGGAATGTAAATAGCTTGAGCTGACAGACACGGACATTAAAGTGCTTCTTTTTGCCAGCAGGTGTCAGGTTACCTTGTTGAGCCCAGGCCAGTTTCTTTCCTGAGCGCAGACAGGCGGTCATCCCGAACGGGTTGAGTGTGAGGCTCTGCTGGAGACAGGAGAGGAGCTTGTGCAGCGGGAAGGAGTGGCTGTGTGAGGAGTAGCCGGCCTGTGTTTGCAGCGGACCTTTAGTGAGCAGTCGGTGGACGGGCTGAACAACTCTGCCCTGACAGACTGAGCCCTCCAAGAGCAGGCCCAAACTCCGCACAGCCTCCAGGGATATCTGGAAAAATAAAACAACACTATGCATCATATGGGCAGTTTTAAAGTTTCAGCATTTCTCAAACCACAGATGATTGAATCTAACACATCCAGAGCAGCTCTCTGTGAACCAAGAATTAAAATGTAATGCAGTGACTTCTTCTACAAAAATGGAGTTAAGAGGTTAAAGATCTGGTTTTATTATTATTATGTCCACCTGCTGGTCTCCAAATGTTTCTGTCTGTTTCTGGCTGTAATATCCTCCTTCTCTTTGATTATTTATTCTTTGTTTTGTTTTCTTGTTGTTCTTTGTTAAGCATCTTTGTGTATTCAGAAAAGCATAACTATGATGTGTATTATCATTATTATAATCATAAATCCCCATAAAGCAAAGGGACAGCAGGAGCTTTAGGGACTTTCTTTCCGTTGGTTCATCACTTACAGCAACCCCTCTCACCCTGTTGTATGACATTTCTCCATTTTAAAAATGTCCTTCTCATTTGGTCTGTCACTGTAAAGTAACACAGAAGATGTGCTCTTACACACCTGGCAGTCCCTGAGCGCCTGTCCAGACTGTGAGAGCTGACCCGGCTCCACCAGCAGCTCCAGGATCTCAGCTAGATGACTCTGCACGAATGACAGGTGGGCCTGATCGTCCCAGTTCTAGTGACCCCAAAACAAACAAAAAAAAAAGACAATGAGTGACATATGAGAAGGAATAACATGACAATAACTTCTGTGTTTTAAAGGTAATACAATAGGAGGAACTCAGGGGAACTGCAGAATCAGTTCTCAGGCTGTCTTTTGTCCTCCACAGGAGCACAGACCTTGTTCTGAGAGCTGGTTTTGGCCTCTCGGTCTGATGGAGATGGGGAGCGAGTACGATGACTGGGCCACTCTTCACCGATCAGAGAGGTGCGTAGAGACACACGATTAAGCTGCTGGATGTAGAGGAAGAGGAGGAACTGCAGGGTGTCCACAGACAGCTGAAGTAAGAGAAAACACAAACAACAGGTTCAGATCAATCTGTGGAGACACGAGCCTCTGCCTCAGGCAAAAACACAACAATGAGCAGCACACCCTCATGAACAAGTCACCAGATAGTGTTACATAATTTAGTACACTCAGTCACCTCCACCCTTGTTTTTTTTTTTTTTTGTTACCTTGGTCCTTTGTTGGTTCAGCTCACTTTTGTCGGAGCACTGGGAGAGACACTCGGCCCGCTCCAGCCTCTCCTCTGGAGTGTGTCCTAAAAGAAGGTCAAAGGTCTCAAAGTAGAGCCATGCAATGTCTTCTGGGAGCTGGAGTTTACCACAGGCAATGTGTCTCCACATGGACCAGCCCAGAGAGGGGAAACAGCCGTCCCGTGTCCGCACATAGGTCGCCATCTTGCGCAAATAATGCAGGCTGAGCTTGGAGGGTGGCGACACCTATAATATAAGGCCATTAAACTCTGGTCATTTCAGAAGGAGTTGCATCCACTGAAAAATAAAATGAATATGTGGAAAGACTTGATTCACCTGCAGGGCCCCCAGTAAGAAGGGTTCCATGCGTGGCCATACGCTCACGCTTTCTGCCTCCATGTCTGAAGGAGAAGAACACATTCAAAGGCTCACATAAGATAGACGATTTAATTCTGCAATTCATTTAGCAGACGCTTTTATCCAAAGCGACGTACATCAGAGAGTAAGAACACAAGCGAGGATCTAGAGAGGAGGAAACAAAGTCAGGAAGAGCTAACAAACAGCTTTAAGTTTGATCAGACACACAGATGCTGACAGGAAGTGACAAGAGGCAGGGCACAGGAGCTGATAGGAAATGACCAGATGATAGATAGATAGATACTTTATTGATCCCGAGGGAAATTCAAAGTCAGACGGGCTGACAGGAAGTGACCAGAGGAAGATCACAACACTATCAGCTGTTCTTGAGAGTTCTAATCAGCATTAAAACCAACCTAAATCTTCGACATCATCATCATCATGAAGGTCGTAGGTGTTCATAAGGAGCTGGGTCTTTCTTCAGTTTTTCTTAAAAGGTGCAAAGGGACTCAGCTGATCCCTGATAATTTTTGCATTAAAAAAATTCCAGGTTAACAAGAAAAATGAAGAGACACAATGACTGATGAATACGTTTGCAACAACAAAAAAACACAAGTCCAAGAAAAAAAAAAAAAAGGAAAAGTATCGGAAATTATGAAAACTTAAAGCTAATGTAAGAATGTAAGTATTAAGTAGCAATGTTAAGAAATATTTTTTAAAAAATGTACTTAATACTTTTGCAACACCAGCTGGGTGAAGTTACAACAAAAACATGTGAAAAAAAGTTTCTTTATGGTGGAATAATATGAACATCTCCTGTAATGACCTCATGATGTTCCCATGACAACAGGCAGCCACAGACAGTTCATGACACCAACACCTGACATCAAGTTTGGCAAGCGAACAAATGTGACTGTTAAGCTAAAACTAATCCAATCAGACAGCGAAGAATACGCTCAGCTCTTTATTTTTATTTTTGACTGACTGTAAAAGCAGATTTATGGCTACAGGAATTACTGAAGTGCTGTTTAACTTCACCAAACTAGTTTACGGCTAACTTAGCTACCGTTAGCTCCAAAGACGAGCAGGGTGATGGCTTCCTGTGTTTTGATCTTACTTTGTGCCTTCTTCTTCTTCTTCTTCTTCTCCGTCTGGAAACGATCTGCTCCTTCTTGACGCTTCAGCTCACTCCTTCAAGTCATGTCGTTGACATGCTGGTTGTTGTGATTAGAGGCAGAACCAGGAGGACTCAGAGACACACACATCTTCCTGTTTGGCGCCCTCCTCTCTCCATCGAGACCCAGAGCTCACATCTGTTGCGCGCAGCTCGCGGGAGCGCGCTTCAGCCTTCCCCTGGTTTGTTGTCATGCAGAAATCTAAAGCTGTTATTTTTGTGCTGCAGTTGAATTATACTACACATCTTGAATACTTTCTAGCATATAATTGAACACTTACATCAGAGGCTGAATTTAAATGTGCACTGTATGTAGTTTTTGTAGAGAAATGTGAAAGTTGGAGAAGTGTACAGATTGTTCTTAACTCTGTACACAAACTGTCCTCAGAGGAAAATGTTGTCCCTGTAACACTGTTTGAAGATAAAATGTTATGGTGTTGGGCCCACAACAGTGAAACTGTAACTCTCCTGGAAGCTTTTTAATCTCTAAACAGGTGTCCAGGAACCCATTTTTTTCTTTGGGTAAAGTTTGTGTAATTAGTTCAGAAAATGTAGCATAGAATTATTTAATTTCATCACCAAAACTACATAGTGCATCTTTAAATAAAGGATGAGATGGGAAAAGACGTGTTTTTTGTCCCAAACTCAAACAACAAAGACTAAATGAAACCTGTTACACTACGGGCTGTTCAAAACTGACGTAACACTTCATTTAAATAATGAACGTAAACGGAATGTTTACTGAATTTAATAGGCTACGAATTTGTACGATATTAATTTTTTGACGACATTTTTCGTGTTTGTGTATTAGATTGAATTAATTTTATATTATAAATGTATGAATATAAGGGTTTATCCAACAGTATATACAGTTTATGGTATATTCACTGTTTTTATTCTAATTAATTATTAGCTTTTTACGTTTTTTTCTACTATCGAGGAACTTTTTTTTAAATAAATAAATAAAAATATACTTCAGAGGAAAAAAAACGGATATTTTTCTTTAAATGTGGGCGGGGCTTTGACTGAGTGGCGGATCTGTCGTCATCCGGTGGGCGGGCTCTCACTGACAGAAGGAAGAAGGCTTGTGACTGGCAGCGGGATCCAGCCCCAAAAAAAAAGCCGGCTCTTCTTTCCGCTCCTTCATTTCTACGTACGCTGAGCTCTATGGCTGCCAAAGGGATGAATCTCTGCAATGTGTGCTGCCTGCTTCTTTATGTGATCTCGGCTGTGCTTGCAGGGTAAGTGTGGTTATGCTGGGACGCTACACACACACAGCAGAGAGAGAGAGAGAGAGCATCGCCAGGTGGTACACATGTTCCTCTGTGATTGGTCCAGAGCTGTTCTGCATGTATGGATGAATCTGGGGCAGGTTGACATCGCACTAAACTCTCATTTTAATTGTTGTGATTTTATTAAACTAAACTCAAACTCAGCGAATACTGCTATGAGCTTTAAAGATAGCTACCAGTGTGTTTAATTGTTGCGATGTGCGCATTGATACGAGGTTTACGGTAATTACGATGTGGACCTATTAGTGACTTTTTAAACAAACTGGTACGAAACAAAAGGTCAACAATTAAACAAAATACTCTCCAACTTAAATTACTCAAAGTAAAGAGTCGATTTTACTGTAGTATTCCAGTATCTTGTTAGATAATAGGTCAATAACAAGTTACCGTAAATCCTCGTAACACTTCCGGATTTCAAAGTAAAGGACGTGGCCGGATTTTCTTTCAGTTTTAGTTATTCAATGAATGGACGTTTAAAAATAAATATGTGGATAAAACTGATCGTACCTGTGAAATTAATGGGCCAGTTTTTTTAAAATAATAGAACATAGACTAGGAACTACTTTCGTACCAGTAGCCAGCTGGTGTTTGCTGCTTCCTTATTAGTTTATGAAGCTAGCTCACTGTTAGCTGTGTTTCTACATACTAGTCATGCTATCCAACTAAAAACAGCCGCGTCGCTTTGATTATTTCCCCTTTCTTAACTTGCAGGCGAGATTTCTATCAGATCTTGGGTGTGACCAAGTCTGCATCGATCCGGGACATAAAGAAGGCCTACAGAAAGCTTGCTCTGCAGCTACATCCCGACAGAAACCAAGACGACCCAAAAGCTCAAGATAAATTTGCAGACTTGGGGGCAGCTTATGAGGTGCGTATAAAGCTATTGCAGTGTGTTTTCTTCACTTGGAGATGAATGATGGCATTGTAAACGTTATTTTTTAGTCAAAAGAGTGTTTTATCTACACAGTTGTTCATGTATGACTGAGAACAGAAGAGCCTGAGGCACCGATACAGAAGTCTTCTGTACGTTAGCTATTTGGTTGTTGTTGGAAACGGAATCTCTACTGTGATTGGTTGACTAGACCGTGTGTCTGCCTCTGATTGGCTGCTGCCTGGCACAGCTGACTTACAGAAAAACAAGACGTGGAGCAGTGGGAGTGGATTTCTAAGCAGGTGTCTCCTGATCAAATATTCACATTGCTCCTACAAATCAAAGTGATTAGTCTCACTCTTCACTTTTATCATAGAGGAGAATGTGTTTCATCTGTTAAGTATTTACTTTTGCATAATACACATTAATTAAATTACCTTAAAGTTGATCAATAATGTCTCATCCTTTATTTTAAGATTTTCTCTCATTGTCTTTTTTATTGAATAAATACTTGTAAAGTTAAATCTGCCTATAAAGTAAACATCTGTTTGAAATCAGTGAACTTTAATCTTTTGGGCATTTTATAAATCTAATAATACAATAGTATATATAATCCAAACAAATCTAAACCCTGTGTTAAGGACACAAACACATACATATTATTATTATTATAATCCATCTGTTAATGCTCAATTCAAGTTGTCCACAATGATCATTAGTTGCAGGCCTATGTTATAAAACTTAAAAAAATAATTCCACCTCAACCAACAACATCAACAGTTATATGCTTCTTCTGCATTTAAGATAAATAATAATAAAATCTGTTGAGGGCCCATTCACTGGGCCTATCAGGGGCCCTGCCATTGTTGTGGGCGGCCTTACTTAGGGGCGGCTGTGGCTCAGTTGGTGGAGTCTGTAGAGCTGGTATAGTTGGTTTTCTCTCAACATGATGGTCGGGGGTTCGATCCCCAGCTCCCCCAGCTACAACCCCAAGTTGCTTCCACTGCTTCGACTGCAGCATATAAATGTGTATGAATGGAGTAGTTAGTATTGATGGACTCTTTACACAGCAGCCTCTACCATCAGTGTGTGAATGTGTAGGTGTGACTTGTTGTGTAAAAGCACTTTGAGTCGTCAGAAGACTAGAAAATACATTTACAAGCTCCACCATGTCTTGTAAAATAATAATAACACTGTTTTTTTAGAATAAGAAAAACAGAGCTCTGTATCATAGTGTTTTGAATGATGATGTGATGGGCTGTGTTTTCTCATGTTGTTATTTTAGATCACGCTGGTATGGAAAATATCTTTTGTTATCGCTCGTTCTGAGACCTTGTTTCTCTCGTAGGTTCTCTCAGATGAGGAGAAAAGAAAACAGTACGACGCATACGGAGAAGATGGCCTCAAAGAGGGTCATCACGGCTCACACAACGACATTTTCTCCAGGTGAGTTTCCTGATGTTAGCGGAGGCTGTAACAGAAATGTATATTGAGATTTAGTCCCTGGGTACTTTTTGTAAGTTTCTGCACAGAGGGAGAATGACGCTGAATCTGATCGCAGTTCAAATAAGATGTGTTTGAACTTTAAAAAAAAGAATCCTCTGAGGCTCCTATGTCTCTCACGCTGCCCTCTCTCTGCAGCTTCTTTGGAGACTTTGGGTTCATGTTTGGAGGAAACAGACAGCAGCAGGACAGGAACATCCCCAGAGGAAATGACATCATACTTGACCTGGAGGTCACGCTTGAAGAGGTGTACTCTGGGAACTTTGTGGAGGTGAGGAGAAAGCATTCTTCTCTGACTTAAAATCCTGCACTAGTTGAAGATGGTTTCTAACTTAAACTCTGTCATATTATGGAAGTTGAGAAAACATATTTTCTTGAATATTTTTGTCCCTCAGGTCGTTCGTAACAAGCCCATAGCCAGAGAAGCTCCCGGAAAGAGGAAGTGTAACTGCAGGCAGGAGATGAGGACGACGCAGCTCGGACCTGGACGCTTTCAAATGACTCAGGAGATGGTCTGTGACGAGTGTCCAAATGTGAAGTAAGTCGCTGCTCTTCATAAAACTCTTTATCGGGGCCAGAAATTACAAAACAAGGAACACTCTCATCCCTGCACTCAAACGTCTGTGCAATAAAAAAAAACGGGTCACAACACAGTCTACAGATGTCATGTGCCATGCTTCAGGCCCTGTCTCTACCTAGCGTTTTTTGCTGGCATGAAGCGTTTGTGCTGAGAAGAAAAGGGCTGCACGTCCGTCCTGTCTCTATGACAACAGTCTGTTGACAACGGCAGCTGTATGACCGACACTGCTCTGTTACTTTTTACTGCATTTATTTTTATTTGAGATCGTCTATTTCCGATCAGACACGATCAGAGATTAGATCCCGATCAGACACAGAGCGAGGAGGATGAGGGTACAAGACACGATCTGTAGGCGGCAAAACTACGGGGAGTATCATAAATTTGGAAAAGTGAAAGTGACGTCAACAGCGCCTTTCTGAAAAGTTGAAAAATGTTCAACTTGAGCGCTCGGAGATGCCACACAAAATTTTTTAACGACACCTGAACTTCAAAAGGGAGGCTTTTGACTGCAGTTCTGTTTTTAACGGCCCTGAGCTAGGTGTTCCTCATACACTGACACCTGACACATGTTTGCTTTCCTACAGGCTGGTTAATGAAGAGAGAACCCTGGAGGTAGAAATCGAGCAGGGAGTGAGAGATGAGATGGAGTACCCTTTCATTGGAGAAGGTAAGTTTGTCATAAGATAAATAATAACGTGTCCTTTAAATGTCACCTGCTGTTAACATCTGTATCTGTGACCGCAGGTGAGCCTCACATCGATGGAGAACCTGGAGATCTACGATTCAGAATCAAAGTGTTAAAGTATGAATCTCTTTTCTCTCTATGTGTCTGCACTTTGTAACAAAGTATTACATGAGTGACGAGCGGTTATGTGACTTGAGACATGTTTTTGTTATTTCAGACATCCAGTGTTTGAGCGCAGAGGAGACGACCTTTACACCAACGTCACCATCTCCCTGGTGGAGGCGCTGGTCGGATTCAAGATGGAGATCGTACATTTGGACGGACATAAGGTGCCACATTTTTTTCTGAGCGCAGACTATGAAAAGTGTATTTAAAATCATCCTATTTAAAATCAAAGAGAAGCGGTGTAAACTGAACGTCTGCCTCTGACTCACAGGTTCACATAGAGAGAGATAAGGTCACCAAACCCGGCGCTCGGATGTGGAAGAAAGGAGAAGGTCTGCCAAACTTCGACAACATCAACATCAGAGGTTCCCTCATCATCACCTTTGACGTGGAGTTTCCTCAGACGCAGCTGGACGAGCAGCAGAAAGAGGGTGAGCAGGGACATCTGTCCTGATGCGATCAAATGACCATGCAGGTTACATTTTAAAGCAACAGTGCTGAGAAGCCAGAGAAGGTAGGCGGTTTTAAGGCACCCCCACATGGTCGTTTTGGACGCCCCTTGCCAGATATGAGAGCAGTTATCAGGTCAAACCAACAGGTGTTGCAGCGATGGAAGCGGGCAAGAGAACTGGTTCAGATAGAAGTGATTGTACCCGACCTAAAAAGCCTCTGCATGTTTCTAATAAGCTCCACGAGCAGAAATGTGCTCAAACTAGGATCAATATTGGAGATGCTTTTGAAAAATGGAGAGAGGTTAGAACGCAGAAAGGTTTACAGACCGATGCAGAGCTGGCTAAACTGAGGCTTCAGTGTCCACCACATGGCAACCTGAGTGAGCATCGACTCTAGAGAGGAGGGGGCGGGGGGAGACAGCTCTCTACAAAGTTTAGAATTTGGACTGCAGTAACCATTTTAAACACTAGGGGTCAGAGTTGCATATTGCTCCTTTAAGATGCTGCATCATCAGTTGTATTTGGTAAACATGTTTAAATCAGTATAAAGCTGTTAGAAGTTGAAGTTATTAACAGTCATGTTGTCGTTGCAGGTATTCGGAGCCTCCTGAAGCAGGGATCTGTACAGAAAGTTTACAATGGACTACAAGGATACTGACACAGCAGCAGACACAGCCTGGACTAAGTTATCTGATTCATCGCTCAGCAGGAGGGCCAGGGTGTATTTATTATTTTCAGATTGTTCTCAGGATGGCTCGAACCCACTTCAGCTTTTACGTTTTAATGTTCTGCAGGCCAACAGCAGCGGCACATTTAATGCAGACGTGTACAAATGGAAATGATGCCATGTTTTGTTGAACTCTCTGTGTCCCCTCATTATTTAGTAACACAGCCTTTCTTTTATTTTGAAAAGCTAAAATTCATTTTCCTTCTGAGTGAAGAGGACACTCTGACTCAGTCACTACGTATGCTGAAGAACGAGCTGCTGACGACAGAAGAAGAAGTTCTTGACAAACCTTTAAACCTGCGCCAGAAGAAAGAACAGACGTTTCTCCTTTTCGGTTCTACTTATTTGATGAATGTAACAGCCCCGCCTGAAATGGTTTATTTTGTAAATAGGGAAGAACAAAGCTCATCAGTTTGTTGTGTTTCAGTTTTCCTAATTTCTGTTCCCTCTGACTTGTCTGTTTGTGCCGACAGAACGGTCTCTGTTGCTTCATAATTTCCCCTTTTTGTTCACTGTGACGAGAGTTGACCTCTTGAATAAAACGGTGACGTTTCATTATTTTGGAGAAACAAGGGCGGGTTTGCACATCCTCCTCCTCCTCCGATTCTCTCTCCCTGTTTGGGCTGAACTCCTCTGACTCAAAGGGACTCCTGACCAGAACTATCATCCTCTGGTTGGTTTATAAACGTGATTTTAAAATGTCCTCCTCTCTGTTTTTACTGTCAAATGCAAAGCTGCCTCCAGAATTTTACGAGCGAGTCCTCTCGGCCTTAAATGTGAAATATTTGGCCGTTTTTACCGGGTGTTTAGGGGGATAATGTACTTTTGACTGACAATATAAATAAAGATTTCTACAAAGTCTGATCAGATGTCATACACAAAATTCACCAGCAGAGGTTGCCAGAGTTTAGTGTAAGGCAAATAAAAACACCTGAAAGGAGTTAAAGCTCTGCAAAGAGTTTCCCCAAAGAAGCAGTGCGAGGGCTTCACCCTGAGTTTAGCCTCTCAGGTAGAACAGCAGAGTTCTAATGAACACAAATGAGGCCTCTACTTTCCCTATATCATTTTAACTTTTAATGCCCCTCCAGAGAACATTCTTCACATGCAGTACAGACCCGTAGTCATCCTAGAGGAAGCTTTTCCCTAATTTTTAAAACTATTTTGTAAGTATAGTATTAATTATGATGAATTATATTACTTTAATAAATAATATTTTACACTCAGCTTTCAAATAGTTAAGGAAAGAGATGTTGATTTATATCGCACATTTCAGCAACAAGGCGATCCAAAGTGCTTCATACACGAGAGAGGGAAAAAGAAACATTAAAATATTAAATGAAAAAAATCACTAAAACAAACCATTAACACGTACCCTTAGTCTGTCTACAAACCCCCAAATGATGAGAAAAGTCCATCCTCTCCGTCTTCTGCCTGCTCCACTTTTCATAAAATTTGTGCTCAAACAGGCCATTTGGAGATTTTCCCTTCATGACATCATAAAGAGCAGTAATCCCTCCCCCAGGTGGGTGACACTCCCACAGCTAGGTGTTTGTTCTGCCCTCTGAGTCTGCCTTCTCACCGTAAACAATAGGACATGGAACGAGAAAGCCAGAGACACCCAAGCCCTTCCAGAGAGGGGGCGTAGTCAGACAGCTCATTTACATATTTAAAGGTACAGACACAGAAACAGCCTGTTCTGGGCAGGGCTGAAATAGAGGGGTTTATAGGGATGATTAAATACAGGATCAGAGTGGATTTAGAACAAGAAACTTCACACACATGTTTTGGGGAGCTCTGAAACGTCTTTAAACTGATTAAAGAGGAGGATAATATGTCGCCTTTAACACATAATTGACATTAAATCATAACGCTAAAGAGCAGCTAGAAGACAAAGTGTTCTGCTTATCGGTGTAAATATACGCAGCTATAAAGGTCAGGAAGGGAGCACTTCATGACCCCAACTGAAGGTGTGTGAGAGCTGAACACGTCCTGACCCTTTGACCCCTCTGTGGCTTTACTCCTCTGTCTATTTAACTGTAACACAAGTGGTTAAGTGTCTCTCTCACACACACACACATACATACATAAACACACATACATACACCCCACACCTTGTGGGTGGAGGTCTGTGGGTGGGAGTTTGTCTGCCTGGGTGGGGCAGGGGATGTCCACAGGAACAAATTCATACTGGTTGGTTTAAAGTGTGGTGACTGCAGACATCTGCCCACCATTGTGTGTGTGTGTGTGTAATAATCCCCCATAATAGAAATTGCATGTGAGCATACTGTATAAAATAATATGTGCTTGTGAATGAGCATGTGTTTGTGTGTGTATGTGTGTGTGTGTGTGTGTATGAGTGTGTGTTTGTCTGTGCATTTATTTGTGTGTGTGTGTGTGTGTGTGTGTGTGTGTGTGTGTGTGTGTGTGTGTGTGTGCGCACGTGTGTGTGTGTGTGTGTGTGTGGCCGGTCTGTGTGTATAATGAACTCCCACAGAGATAGCAGGGCTGTGGTGGAGGGAGTTTCCTCCCCAGCCCACCGCACATCCCGGACTCATTTTCAGAGCGAGCAGAGGAGACGAGACGCTCTGTGATGCCGCTCAGATAAAGACAAAAAAAAAAAACCTCTCACCGTTAAATACTCAAACTGTTATATTCTAATAGGAGCGGGGAGACTCAGTTGTTTTAACACCACAGCAGAACTCAGAGATGAAGTCTGTGCACGAGGGGGATCTGACTTTGAGGGGGTTTCCAGTATTTTACATATTTTGGAATTTAAGTAACATTTAGGTATAAATAGTTTGATTCGTTCTGCAGCCACCAAACCTGTTGTGATCTCTGCAACATCATCATTTGAGGGAACATGCATGTTTTCTAAAGGTTGTTGTTGTGGTCACTGATAGGCTCAGATTGTTGTTTTAAGGGTCTGATAACAATAAGCAAGGACAGGCAAACTTATTTATGTCGTATATTTCAGCAACAAGGTGATTCAAAGTGCTTCACTCAAGACATAAAAAGAGACATTCAAATGAAGGTGTTTCAAAGTTATTAGTAAAAACGATTGAAAATCAGTTAAAAAGAGTGTACTAACTTTAATCAAAGGCAGCTGTAAACAGGTGAGAAGAACTGAGAGTTTCAGCACACCTGCAGTTTTCTGGGAGTTTGTTCAGATATACAGAGTGTAGAGGCGCTGCTTCTCCGTGTTTGGGTCTGACTCTTGGGACAGAAAGTAGACCTGTCCCAGACCACCTCAGAGGCAGTGGTGAGTCTAAAGTCTATGGGGGCCCTCCAACCAGAGTTTGTCGTCTTCGTCTCGGGCCAGTGTCCCAAAGCTTACTATTCTTCTCCTTTTTTTCCCCAGTTTTTTTTTATTCCTCTATAGCTCAAGGCTTCTGTTCTGAGGATAAATGCATGGATGAGTTTTTCCAGATCCTGCTGGGACACAAGTCATCTAAGTCTTGATATGTTCTTCACAGGGCCAGATGAACACAACAACTTTCAAATGTGCTCCTCCAGAAATCTGCTGCCCATCAAATTTACCAACACTATAGCCACAGAATCAGAGAAGGGGTTTGCAGTGGTACTGTGTGAAAAAATTGCTCTGTCACCAGCGGAGAGGCTAAAGAAGAGCGAGACATAACTTGATTTTTTTGCCTATGCACTTACTGCCCTGGGGCCTCTACAGATCTCGGGCCCCTGGGAAATCGCCCGGTTGCCCTAATGGTTAACCCGGCCTAAGTTCTTCAGATGATGGTAGGCTAATTGTCTTAATGTGGCTTTTAAAATTCAGGTCTGAGTCCACGACTACCCCCAGATTTCCAGAAAAGATCCCTACAGAGAAAGACCATTTTATTTAAGAGAGAGCTGCCTCTTTTTTTATTACCATAAATAAACTGCCAAACTTTCAATCGCATCATATTCAGCCGCTGAACAAATGAGATGTTTAAAGATCGGCTCGGGGCAGATTAGAGTTCACGCTGTAAAATAAACGAGTGTTTGATCGTCTGTGAGATGTGGAGGGTGAGTTATGTCGGGATTTACCGATCAGCCACAAATAAAATCTTTGAACTGAACGTGTAATTACAAATCACAGAGCACACGAGGGCAGCATCGCTTCTTTAATCACACTGCTCCGTAAATCACTTTTTATTACCCTCAACGACGCTCACCAGAGGGCTGAGCAGTTTAAGTCTCTGTGTGTGTGTGTGTGTGTGTGTGTGTGTGTGTGTGTGTGTGTGTGTGTGTGTGAGAGATAGAGAGAGCGAGTATGTGTGTGTGTGTGTGAGAGAGAGAGAGAGAGAGAGAGTGCGTGTGTGTGTGAGAGAGAGAAAGAGTGTGTGTGTGTGTGAGAGAGAGAGAGAGAGAGAGAGAGAGAGAGAGAGAGAGAGAGAGAGTGTGTGTGTGTGAGAGAGAGAGAAAGAGAGCGAGAGAGTGTGTGTGTGTGAGTGAGAGAGAGAGAGAGTGTGTGTGTGTGTGTGTGTGTGTGTGTATCTGAGAACGCCTGCTGCACTTGCCAGTTGTTGATGCAGATAAGCGCAGGGATCACACTTGACCCTGAGTGTAATGACTTATAAGCGTAGCTGCAGGGTTCAGAGAGGCCCGAGCTGAAGGAGGGCTAATTGAGCAATCGAGAGTGTGTGTGTGTGTGTGTGTGTGTGTGTGTGTGTGTGTGTGTGTGTGTGTGTGTGTGTGTGTGTGTGTGTGTGTGTGTGTGTGTGTGTGTGTGTGTGTGTGTGTGTGTGTGTGTGTGTGTGTGTGTGCGTGGTGGCGCCATTGGCTGTTTTGACCTGCTCTGACTCGGCAGTGTGCTCGGTTAATGGAGCCTGACCTGTTTGTAAAGAGAGCGGCCTTACTGAAGACAAACTCGTGTTTCCTTAACATGATGCAAAATGTGGACAAGATCTTATTATTATAGATTTAAACATTTAAGCTTCCGGTGCGAGGGCAGGGAAATTAAAAGAGAAAGAGGAAGACTGAAATGCTTATTCTGTAATTGGAGGTGAAGCAGATTGTCCTGCGTGTTTCTGCATCGAAATAAACTGATAGAGGGATAAATGAAAGGATCAAAAATCTCACTGACATGATTTTTGCAGATTTAATGATTAAAATGTTTGAAAGATAAATTATAAACTTGAAAACTGCAGGATTTTGAACTTCAGAATTGGCTTCATTTTTTAACCCCCGGAGGTTGCCGCTTGATTACAAGTTGTTAACTCCTCTTCTTTTCTTAACGTCTGAAAAAACTGAATCCGGAGTCAAAAAGTGCAAAAGACCTTAACAGATTTTTTTTAAAGGTTTATTTTGGGGCTTTTTGTGTCTTTATTTTAGAGACAGTACAGAGGATAGAGTAGGAAATGGGGAGAGAGAAAGTGAGGAATAACATGCAGGAAAAGAGCCACAGATCAGATTTGAGCCTGGACTGTGGCCTCTCTACATGGGGCGGTCGTATTAACCACTAGGCCACTGGTCCCCCTAGAGATTTAACATTGATAATTCACTGAAGGAGAAGCTGAGCTTTCAATGGTGAGAAACATTCAAATAAAAGTATGATTTCAAAGCCACACCAGCGTTAACACTTTATATTTGACGACCTTTAAACTGTTTTGATGAAGGATTGATGATTTTGTTTGAACCGCTGAGAAAAATTCTTGTCCCATTTTTCAAGAAACCAAAACAAATAGTTGGATACTTCTCTCCTGACACGTTAAGGTCGGGGAATAACGCTTTATACTTTGCTGTGAAATGCAGAATACAGGGCGCCGGTAGCCTAGTTCTTAGAGCATACACACCATGTACAGATGCTGAATTCCTTAAAGCAGGTGGCCCAGGTTTGAGTCCGACCTGTGGCTCCTTTCCTGCATGTCATTCCCCACTCACTCTCTCTCTCTCTCTCTTTCGCTCTCTCCCCAAGACTTCTGAATATATCTACTGTCCTGTCTCTTTTCAGGCATAAAAAGCCCAAAAATAAAACTTTAAAAATGCAGAATACTCAGAATAAAAACAAGTAATTTGGGTTAAATGTGAAATCTCAGAGCCGAACAGTGCAGATTTCAACAAGGTACCTCTTTCCTTTACACTGTGTGCAGAGTTTAAAACTTATAAATAAGATTCATCCAGCATCAACATGAGCAGTTATCGATGGCGTGAAACGCCCGCACATGCCAAAGAGGCCAGAGAGGACAACAGCAGAGACAGAAAGGGAGGGGAAATAAAATGTATAAAAAAAAAAAAAGGTCTCTGCCCGAAATAAGAGACGTTGACGGACAAAGCCTACAATTTGTGGGATCTGAGCATAAAGCAAACAAAGGGCAGCTTTTGTAAGGAATAATGCATGTCAGCCGTGTCCTTCTCCCGCCACAGCTTTGAACACTGCTGGGGACGTCCATTGCTCCACTGTATGTCGCGTTGCTATATTAAAGCCAGTCACCTCAGAGGGAAAAGCCTCAACTATTCAACAATTGAATGGCGGGGCTCTCATTATGGCCGATGTGGGCAGGAAAAAGTGGCTTTGGGGGTTTTCGATTCAGCGACTTAAAGCCCTCCTGTTAGCCGGGACTAGCTGCTGTTTATCCCAACGTCTTTCTGGAGGCTAAACATAGTCGACTGTCATTATATCACTCTCCCTCTGTCTCTCTCTCTGTCTCTCTGTTCTCCTCCTCCTCACTAACATTTATTTATTTCTCTCCCAATTTTGCCGTCTAATGACCCGTGTTGTGTCGTTGTTTGAAGGGGGCTGATGGCTCTCCGCTCGCCCACATCCTGAGGAAGAAAAAGGGGCGGCTGGGATAGAGGAGGGCGAGCACAGGACAAACAGTGCAGCAGACCACCTATATGGATGAAAGCCACAAGTCTACGGACGGCATTCCTCAGGCAACATAACGCCTGCATGCTGTACATGCTCTGTGCTGTAAGTTACTGCAGTCTGTGCATGCATGTATACCTTCCAGTCATCCTTCATAAACTAAATATTGACGGGGATAGCAGTTCCTCTTAGAGAGAGGGATCATTCTGAGCACATCGGCAGTAAGAGCCTCCTCAGACTCCCAAACCGCTCTTCTTCATTTTTTAGATAAGTCATCAAACGTTAAATAAATATAAAGAAGACTAAACAGATTTGTTTCCAGCATACCTCAATTTCCTGTTATGACTGGTATTTAAAAGAAAAAAGTTGCAACCTCTAGTGTTAAGACATTTCGGCAAAAAGCTGCAGTTCCTTGAGCGGCCACTAGAGGCTGGCTCCAACAGTGAGTCGACCTCAATTAGGCTCCATGTTAGCCCAACTTTATAGGAAAAATGTACATGTTTACAAACTTTTAGAAATAGCAATACAGCTAATTTCTCTTTTTAGAAGAACAGTACAGGAAGACTTTTAATATAAATGATTAGTTCGATTCATATTGTAAAGAAGGGTTCAAAGTTGAGGTACTATCACCATGGGGGCATCGGGTCAGGTTGTAGGAATCTAACAAGACTTGAGTTTAACCTGTTGAGTAACAGGTTTATTTCGTCAAATTAGGTAAATCATGAGGGTAACAGAAGACACACATGGGATTGAACATCCATGCTGAAAGACAAATAAAATAATATTAGCACAATAAACTAGTCAAATTAGATTACTTTCTGAAGGAAATAAAGATAAATAAAGTACCTAGGATTAATTAAAATGACATTTAAATAGTGAAATCATTATTTAAATAGAGGGGGAAAGGTTTTATAATAATGCAGACAATTTTTATATTTTCTGTTGTTAATTAAAAGTAACGATTTCAGTCGGGACTTTAACTCTAGATTAAAAATTGATTAAATTAATCCACACTCGTTTGTTTTGATTTGTAGGCACACGTACACATTAATACAATTAATTTCCTGAAAGCACGCATCCGATCCATACTGCATAAAACCCGGAAGTTAGTATCCATACTGAAATGTTTAAAAAATGCATACTGAATGACCACGAAAGTTCAGTATACTGAAACTCCCTACTAAAAAGTACATATTGCCTATTGAACTGTGTCTATTCGGAAAGGGCCCTGGAAGTGTACCAAAGGATGTGCAGTAGGAAAAGAGAGGAAGTGAAAGGAAACAAACAGTGATCTTTACTACAGCCGCCCCATATTTCTAGTGAGAAATAAAAGACAGGAAGATCACTATTATTAAAGGAGGTCCTCAGGAATGCAGGAAGTGGAATTAGCAACTGGTCTGACATAGGACTTGTCTTTAATTGAAACTTCCGCTGCCGTGATGAGTCCATCTTTACTTGCGATAAGCCGGGTCACTTCTCACAGGCCAAAGAAGTCTTGGTAGTTGGGGTGGTAGGATTGTGATGGTAGGTAGGATTTAGTGAAGTGTTTCCAGAAATGATCGGAGAGTATCTGTGTATCACGCCAACGCCGTTGACTAAGGAGTTCAGAATCTGGATAAGATACCAGAAGGAGTGATGCATCTTTTCGTCCCATGATGAGAAGGTTGGGGGTGACTGGATGGTAGACACTGAGGAATTGTGAGCTTGAAGGTCTCTGATGGGACCTTGGAGTGTCCATCCTAAAAGGGTTTTGACAGCTACAGGTGATCCAGAGGGGCCTAATCTGACTGGAGCTGTAGGAGTTATAAGGTGGATGTGATGAGCAATAGTGGTGATGCTTTTTCAATGGATGGTAGTGGAATCTCTCGTAGATGCTTTTATTTTTGCTGGAGTGTTTGCACAGGATAGGTTTTCTCGGAAAGTGCAAACTGGCTTGCAGTGAAGGCATGTTTGATGGCAAAGGTCTTCTCAGGGTTTGCGGCAATAGAGATCTGAAAACTGACAGATGAACCATGAAGCGTTTCAACATCCTTCTCAACATTCTTAGTGATAATTTTTCTGATTGGCCAATCAGGTGGAGGTTTTGAGCAGCTGATTGAAGCAGAATCGTTCGTTGCGAACCATCATCAAGAACAGCATATGTTTTTAAGGTTTGTTCACCATTGCGAATAATCACTTTGAGGACTTTCAGAAGGACACCATTACTATTACCTGGTCTGTCAAGGTACAGTGTCTTCACAGCAGGACAAGGAAAACTGTGGGTTCTCTGATTTACATCACAGAGGATCTGCACATGTCTCCCTTTACAGAGGGCACAGAATTTCTTTAGCTCACACTTTGCAGCTTGATGAGTCCGAGCACAGCGCCAACAACGCTTGTTCTCCTTTATCCAGTTGACCTTTTGATCCTTTGTCATAACAGTAAACTCTGGACATTTACTGATATGGTGTTCTGTTGAGCCACAATATGCACAGGTTGCTGTGGGCTTTTGAAGGAGCTCTGACGTTTGTCTGGTCTCATTGGGTTTCTGGCACTGGTGGGTATGAGATATAGGGGACTGAAGAACTGAGGATGAAAACTCTGGCTGTGGGGAAAGGGGAACAAGAGGCTGTCTAGGGTCTAAAAAGGGATTAGATGGCTGAGAATGAGGAACTTCAGGATTGCAATCTTGGGGTGCTGCAGGTAAGCAGGATGCTGGCAACTC
The DNA here is from genome assembly GCF_963930695.1 of Labrus bergylta. Lineage (NCBI taxonomy): Eukaryota > Metazoa > Chordata > Actinopteri > Labriformes > Labridae > Labrus > Labrus bergylta. The sequence continues at coordinate 12,427,982 of NC_089207.1, forward strand.
TTGTGAAGAAAGAATAGGTTGAGGTAGACCAGCTGAGGGAACTGCAGCGTCCAAGATTGGTAAATTGGGGATCTGGGGTATGGCAGAAGAAACAGCAACAGGATGACGAATGACCTCTAGTGGACAGGAGGATGAATGGTACGGTTTGGGTATAGCACCTGGAAACCTGACCTTTTGCTGAGCTGCAGAAGAAACTGTTGGTTCGTTATCCACATATGGTCGGTTTCTTGAAGATGATGCAGATTTTGAGGGATAAGGAGTACATGATCTTTCCATGAAACTTCCATGGACATTCCTCATAGTCACCAGCAGTTCTTTAAGGATTTCAGTTTGATCAGTAGGTACCGGACAGGGAGAATATTCTCAAGCTCATATCTCTGTGGCTCTTCAGCTTGCGTTTCATCCTGCATCCCATGTGTATCTGTTACAGGATGTGTACAGTCTGTTTGACATACTGCACCTTTAACTCTAGGATAATTGAATTCATAGTCTTGTAGATGAGAAGGCAATTGAGTTTTACGCTCTGAGCGTTGAAGAGTCTCATCTTGTGGTTGTGAATCCATGGCAATAGTCAGGAGCCGGCTCAAAGGACCATGTTAAGAAGTGTTCAAAGTTGAGGTACTATCACCATGGGGGCATCGGGTCCGGATGCAGGGATCCAACAAGACTTGAGTTTAGGCAACAGGTTTATTTCTTCAAATTAGGTCAATCATGAGAGTAACAGAAGACACACATGGGATTGAACATCCATGCTTTGCTCAACTGCAGCTCCATGTTAGGATGAAAAAAAAAAACCCAATATGATGGCTTAAAGGGATGTAGAGTTAGGGGGCGTGGCTTCTTTGAGTGACAGGTGGGAGCTGCTAGCTGCCTGCTAGGTGTCCCCTGCTAACCCCTAACCATAACCCGAACCCAGGGAGAGTCTCCTGCTATGAGGTGCATGTGTGAACCACCAGATCAGGAGAATTTCAGGGGCAGTCCTCTGGAAATCCTGAACATTTTCAGGAACCAGAAAACAGAATGCCAACTCACTAAGCAGGTAAGACTCTATAGCTCTTAAAACTTAGCATTTGTTAACCCCTCCCCCCAGTTACAAGCGCCTCACTCTCGTCCAAATATGGTCACATCCGGCTAAAAAAAACAACTTATGGCAGTGATTATAACGCTGACAATCATTGACCTCACTATTGCTCATCCATTAATGTTTTATGTCTAAGAAAAAAACAGATAAAATAAAATAACAAAGATCAAATATGGTGTGCTAGAGGGCCTAGCAGTTCTGTTGTGCGCCCCATGATGCTGAAGTCAATTTATTCCATTCATGATGCAAGCTAAAATCTTAAACGTCTTACAGCTTAAATCAAACACAATCTTTTGTCAATGTTTGTCGTCATGTTTGGCAGATCTCTGGATCTGAAGAGTCCTCTCCTCTTGTTCTCTTAAAGAAGCCGTCTGGTTTGTCGACTCGTTCCTGATTATCACATCACTAAAAAGAACGCCCTCCCGGCTCTTTCTTCACGTAAACATTTTGATTCATCACATCAGTGTCAGCGGCTCGGACGGTTGGCAGAACAGCTCCCCAACAGCACATGAATAGAGCCACATTAGAAAAACTGTATGCACACTGTATATGCAATGATGTAAATATGTATTAGCGGGTGAGGGGGTGTCACAGCGAGGGAGGTGAAAGCGGTCTTTGTGTTTCGAGCAGAGCCCTCTGGTGGACCCTCCCCTCAGCGCGGGGCTGCCCGGGCCCTGTGGTGGCGGATCACAGTTAATAACTGTGGGGTGGGCTGTCAGAAGCACTTAGTGTGACGCTGGGCAGGCCGGGGCCAGGCTGGGCCCCGATACACAGCCCTCCTGAGCCTGGACCAGAGGGGGGGGAAGGGGGGAGGGGGGGGGGGGGGGGCAGAGAGAGCGAGAGAGAGGGAGAGAGAGAGCCAGAGAAAGAGAGAGAGGGAGAGAGACAGAGAGAGAGGGAGGGAGAGAGTGAGGGGATGGGCACAAACAAATAGTAATATCACAGGAAAGCTTTCACTGAGAGTGGATCTTTTTTTGTTCATGAGGAGGGTAAAGAACCGGGGAGAGTTTTCTACACGGAGCATTTCTGTTATAAATGTGTACCAGCCTTAGTGCAGGAGGAGAACTCACTCCAGCATCATGATAGACTGGTTCACATTCTTTTACAGCAATACTTGCATGAAGAAATGTAAGCAGTAGCAGCATGCCAAAACTCTGTAATTGTTCCTGTTCCTGAAGAGCACCAGATTTCTTCTATATTTCATTTGATTTTTGACCCAGTGCAGCACTCACTTATACGTTTTTTACTCTGTAATTGTTGTTCCTCTATCCATGAAGAAGAAGCTCTGTAAATAACTCCAGTATGAGAGAATCCCTGAGTCCCAACACGTCAGGAGGCGAGATCAGTTTAAACCAAATCAAGGTGGTCTCTGGTAAAGTTACACTCACTTTTATTTACCATGTTAGTCCGACTGTGGCTGGACTTTTAAAACACATAAACATGTTAGTCCGACTGAAATCGAGGTCAAATTTCCCGATGTCTTACTAACACACCGAGATGATGCAGTTGGGGGTCGATTTGCTTCATTATGTGCGATCATCGTGCACATAATGAAGCTGCTTCACCTGTCCGCTCTTTTCCAATGTGACTTTGTCCAATCACAGGTGGCATTGAAATAAAGGTGCAAACTGTCATCACAGTGAAGGACTCTGTTTCTTCATCCACCATTTCCACTTTTAACGTCATGTCCCGCCTCCTAAGTGACTACTGACTCCACCTTTAATGAATGAGATGAAACACATCTACCTCAACCTTTATTATCTCCTAACAAACCATTTACTTTTTACTATTAAACCACAGACTGTAAATCTGAATTTTTGAAGCCTGAGTTATGTCACCCATCTGTTGCTGCAGGGGGCGCTGGAGTCCCATCGATGGCAGTCTCCATGCTGGAAATGCTGTCTCATTCTAACTTTCAGTCTACCTAACGACAGGCATGAGAGCTGGAGCTGAGGCGGGTTTTAAGCCTCTTGACGAACCGTTACACCGCGCCCGCCTGTCAATCAGGTCAGCTACACACCTAACTATGGATAACACGTATCGTTTTAAAAATCAAAATGGATTAGTTCAAAAAAATATCAACCCCCGTGCAGTGTATGTCGATCGAGACATGAGCTAATCAGACCTATTTGGTTTTTTGAACCAGGCTGTAAACATGTTAATCTCTGCTGTAAAAACAGGCTTTTTAGAATGGGTGTGTATGTGACTCCCTGTGATTCTGCAGCCAGCTTCTAGTGGACACTCGAGGAACTGCAGGATATTACACCTCTCAGTCTGCTTCGTTTTTGCCGCTTGGGTGAAACACATCTACCTTAACCTTTAATCCCCCCTCATTTCCTCCTAACAAACCATTTGGTTATTACTTAAAATCGTGTATTTGTAAAGAACTTGAAGCACTTCTATTGCTTGAGATGTTTCTCAGCACCAGACGTTATCTGACCTCCACAAGCTCTTATCTGATCCCCTCTCGTAAAGCTCATTCTCTGAATGAGGAACGTCACTCAGGTCAACCAATGAGGACTCGTCTGATGTTGAGTGGCGTTTTATTTCCCGTGCCAAACAAGACTTGTAGACAAACCCGCCTGTCTGTCTGTCTGACAGCTCCAAAGTCCAGCTCATCCCTGTTGGCTAGATTAGATAACCCTGTTTTAAAGGCAGGGACGGTGTTTGCTCAGCGACTCCTCTCGGCACTAATAGCGTCTGATCTAATGGGAGATTGCAGGCTGCTTGTTGACTGTACAGACCCACACAGCGTCATGGCGATGGCCAAACAACACAAAGAAACAAAGCAGGGCTGAGCTTTAGGACCTGTTATCACCAGATAAATATCAGCTTATTCGCTTCAAAGCAGCAGAAATGAATATTACAGGCTGACTCGATTACACCTATTAGATGTCAGTATTGGATTATGAAACAAAAAGAGTTCATGCAGAGAGAGACTATAAGGTGTTGCTTGTTTTATATCTTTACATAAATTCACAATTCATTTATCAGACGCTTTTACCCAAAGCGACAAATGTCAGAGAGTAGGAACAACACAAGCAAGGAGAGAGAGAGAGGAGGAAACAAGGTCAGGAAGTGCAAACAAACAGCTTTAAGTCTGATCAGACACACAGGTGCTGACAGAAAGTGATCATGTGTGCTGACAGGAAGTGACCAGAGGCAGAGGACAACATCAACAGCTGTTCTTTAGAGGTCTAATCAGCATCACAACCATCCTAAATATCTTCATCATCAAACAAAACCACCATCTTCATCATCATTAAGGAGCTGGGTCTTTAGCTTTTTCTTAAAGGTGCAGGGACTCTGCAGATTTAACTTAAAGGTCGACAAGCAAAGAGACAACTTTTTGATTGGTTGATTTATTTGTATAGGGCAAAAACTCGAGCAACACTTGTAGTATGAAGATCAACTTTAGTAACAAATTAGACTGACGCGTTTCTGCTTGTGGCCTCCATCAGGGTCATCCTGCCGGAGCATTTTGACCTCCTCAAGCCTTTCACTCTTCATGCACCTTGTTAGTTGGTCGTGCTCTCTCTCTTTGTCTTCTCAGCCTCAGCCGTTCTATCAAACAGTACAGAGACGGGCTAACTGGCTGCTTTGTAGCAGAGTTGTGTGACATAGTGCCGTAAAGACAAACGCACTTCTCAGGAGATGACCTCAGCCCGCTGCTGAAGTTACATACTGCAGGAAACAGTCGATCATGCCGCGCTGTGGACGTAAGAGAGACGATGTTCTCCCTGTGGAAATTTATTTCATTTTAAATTGACCTTTGAAACTATTTTAAGGTGGAAAGGTTACTTGTTGTTGCTTTAAGTATTTTTCCTTGTATACCCCTCTGATTCTTCCCTGGGGATTAATGAAGTATTTTTGATTCCATTAAACATCATCTCATTAATCTAAGTAAATATTCTCTCTCTTTCTTACTCTGGTGACTCCTGAAGGAAATATTTGGCAGTGTAGATGCTAAAAGCTACTCTTTGTTCACCATCTAGAGCAAGCAGTTGTCTGCAGAGTCTGAAAGCTACTTTAAGGATGTTTAATTTAATCTCCCTTCAAACTGAGGGGAGCTGCAGAGTTTGGTGATAATTCTGTGTAGATTCATTACTGCGCGACTTTTCACACACGAGTCGTCGTGTTATCCATTGTTGATCCAGTGAAATATTGATCACAGCCGCTTTAAATTAAGTGGCGACGTGAATATGAAACATAATTCAAAGCTTACCTGTTCCTTCCACTCTGCATTTAGTCTCAGCGCGAGAGAGGGAGGGCGAGCAGTTTCTGTTTCTGGCGTCTGCGGCGCTCTGTTTAAACCATCACTTCCTGTTCTCAATCCCCACGTCTGCTTATCCATCATTTCATAAGCATGCAGTGTGTGTGTGGTTTCTGTTTGTGTGTGCGTCTGTGTGTGTGTGTGTGTGTGTGTGTTGATGTTCTCCGGGTCCTATTGCACCTACTCCAGCCTCCCATGGGTGGCGGCGGTGGGCTGCTCCCTAAAGACACCCCCTCAAATTATGGCCTAATCAGTTAGCCCCAGGAGCAGGCCGTCCAGACAGACAGACAGACCTGCAGCAAACATCATCTTACTCCCCTCTCCTCCTCCCCCGCCCCCGCCTCCTCTCCCAGCCACACAAACCGAGCCCGACCTTGTCCCTGCAGAGACCCCGCGCGCTCTCTCTCTTTCTCCTCACACTGAGATAAAACAGGTCCAGCTTCGGTTTAAGAAAAGTGTCGGTGGTTCCTGTCCCTCACTTATCCACTCCTCCTGTCTCGGCTACCTCTCTGTCAGACACACACACACACACACACACACACACACACACCTCTTTGACAGTCGTGAACACACACAGACAGGCAGACGAAGTGGTTTAGGTAGATGTACAGATGACAGACCGCTCTGTTTTGCAGCTGAATCACAATTCTTTGAGAAAACAGATACAGAGATTCTGTGTACTGTGCTGCATCCAAAGCCTTAAAAAAAGAAATACAAATTACATTAAAATTTACAAATTGTGGAAACACTTTATAATAACATCATTAATAAACAGTTAACTGATGGCCAATGAGGAAGTGTAAAATCCTGCAGTTCATTGAGTGTCCACTAGAGGCTGGCTGCAGAAGAACAGGAAGGCACATACACACCTATTTAAAAAAAACTGTTTTTACAGCAGAGATTAACATGATTACAGCCTAGTTAAAAAAAAAACCAAATATGTCTGATTAGTTATTGTCATCGTGGGCACACTCTGTATGGGGGGGTGATTTTATTTATTTTTTTAAACGCCTCCGAGACACTGAACATGAGGGAAAACATGCAGCAAATTCAAAACACGATGCAAGTTACAAATCAAATGCAACAACAGAAACGTGCCCCATGTGGAAAAAAGTGCTGCAAAAACACTAAACAACTGCATCAACAGCAAACATGCTGCAAGTGAGGGAGACAAGGAAGTGAACTTTATGCTAAGAGGAGAAAATGGCAACGCTCGATAATAGACAGCGAAATTAAATGTACAGCAACTACGAGATTTTGAAATGAGCTCAGCCTCAACTTTGACACCCAGGACGAGAGAGATGAGCGTGGTTAAGTGGGAGCATCCAAACACGGTAGAGAGATTAAGTTCAGTGACTGAATCATCAGGTGACACCTAGCAGACAGTTAGCACCTGTCCCTCAAAGAGGCCACGCCCCCTAATTCTACATCACTTAAAGCCTTAATATAATGTAAACAGGTGAGTTGTATAAAGATTCAGCCGTTACAGTTGTCATGAAGAGAGAACAGGCTGTAAACATGTTTATTTCTGCTGTAAAGTTGGACATTTTAACATGGGACTCTATGGGGATTGACTCACTGCAGGAGACAGACTCTAGTGGACACTTGAGGTATTGCAGTTCTTGGTACTTCCGTGTTGGTTTCACATTTCACATTGGTGGAATAAACCACTGAATCATATTAATTTTCTTTCACAAGTCCTGAAATTTCTGCCACGGGGACTTGTCAACTTCATGTTTTTTGCAAAGTGTTTTGCATGAATCATTTTGCACAATTTCCAAGAAAGCATAGCAGTCATTCTCAATAATCTGAGCACTGTAAACAAAAACGAAGCATCGTGAGAAATAAAACAATGCAGTGATATCACTTTGGCACCTCGGTTAATGTCAACACGTATCTGGCTTTCCCCTGGATCATTAATCTGCACCCACACACACACGCACACACACACACACACACACACACGCAGAGGTTTGGATCCAGTGCACTAATGCGATGCTTTGTCAACTAAATCATTGCAACTCTACCCGGTTAATCAGTGACACATGGACGGATCTGGCAGTGTCAGACCTTCACTGACTCCATCCCCACCATTCCTCCCCATCTGATATGTCATTCCCATTCCCTCTATTACCCCCTACACACACACACACACACACACACACACACACACACACACACACACACACACACACACACACACACACACACACACACACACACACACACACACACATTATGTGCTAAACCAGACCCCTCTCCACACACTAATGCAGCTCCATTTGTCATGTTCACCTCTCTTAGGATTCCCATTTGTTTTCAGTTCACAGCTTTCCCGAAACACCACACACACACACACACACACACACACACACACACACACACACACACACACACACACACACACACACACACCAGACGACTCTCTACATATGCATGTGTGCACAAATGCATGCAGATGTTTATTCTGCAAATACTTTATTTAATGAACTGATTATTCTGTCAGAAAGGTAGAAAGGAAAGCAAACAGATGCAGAATTTAATGTTAATTTTTTTTCTAGTAATGGGGTATCAACTCTTTGGAGATTAAAAAAGCAGAGGACATAAATGGCTACTAGAGGGAGGTGAATTGTCCTCTGGAAAAGGCGTTTTTCCCCTGTTAAAAAACGGTAAACAACTGGCAGTAGGGTTGCCAGGAAGTTACTGTAAAATTAACAGTATATTGCTGTTGCTGACAATTTACAGTATGTTATATAATTACATAATTTACATTTATGTTAGCTGGCAAAGAATCCACTCACTGCGTGTGTGTCTGCCTGCCAGAAATTTCTGTGTAATTTCCAAATCTCGCTAATGTTAATCCTACAAATGACTTCAAATTTAGTAAGTGATGGTTTTTGCCTATTCTAACTAGCAAAGCAGGAAGGCACTCACCTCTTAATTGTCAGGATGGAGATGGATGACAATCGGGCAAAGCCAACTCCACTGTCCTTTCAACCATGTGGTGTCGACTTCTTTTTCCCAAAATGCATTGCAAAAACTACAGTAAATTACTGTTTTATTTCCTTCAAGCAAAATAATACAGTAAAATATTGTTATAAACCGTTATAATACAGTAATGTCCTGTATTTAAACATAACAGGATCATACTGTTGAAATTTCCTTGTAAATTTACAGCAATTTCTTAGAGTGATAGTGCCCCCATAGCCCCATCTACCCCCAGAAAGTTTGTGAAAAGAAATGAGTGTAACGGTTTGTCAGGAGGCTGAAAACCCGCCTCAGCTCCAGCTCTCGGTTCCCTGCAGGAACAGACGGGTGACGTCGCTCAGGTTTCAAACATTCATTTTTTTCAGTTCACGTTATTAGCTGACTACGGCTGATACGGACCACATTTGTGTAATCAAAAAGAGATAGTGGATGATGTCATTGATCGGGATGCTAACGATGTGTACAACATCGTGTTGCACGAGACGGAGGATAATGAGAAGATAAAGATCAAGGATGCAGTTTGAAAGAGCTGCATTTACACTGTAAGTTTACATTATTAGCTTAAAGGAGGCAGCTGCACCTTGAGCTTTAGTTAAGCTACAGCATGCAGCTGCTACCTAGCAGGGGTTGTGCATCCTTGTCTCCACGGTCTGCTTTTGTTTTTGACTTTGCATTGTTCTTTTTCACTGCAGCACATTTCCTGTTCATGAGCATTCTGCAGCACATTTAGTTTGTAGTCTTAGTTTTAGACTTCTGTATGTTTTCCTGAATATGCGTCCCAATCCTCCAAATAAATGTGTTTTGTTGTTATTGCGTTTCTGATGTGAGAAATCATACAGATTTTGGATCCTTATGATTTGTTAATCTGTCATGTACGGCATGAATTTCTTTGTATATTTAGTTCAGCACATCACAATTACAGGTCCTTGTTTTCTGCAGCATTTTGATCTGTTTTTGTTGTTTGTTGGCCTTCGAAAAAATGATTAACGCTTGATTAATTTAGCTGCCCTGCTACTTTCCAATCACAGTTGCCTGGAGCGGCTGCTGTAGGGCTTGGATTAAGGAAAGGATTTAAGGTGGGAAGGAGGCGAGGAGGAGGAGTGGTCATACCTTCGATCTGCTCTGTGATTATTTGAACAGCAGTTATAAAAACCACGAGGGCCTGCTGGTTCCTGAACATGTTGATTTTAATCCTCTCTGGTACATAAATAATGACTAATTCTTCTTTCCTTTTCTTTTCTCCTTCTCTTGTCTTACATGTCCAGCACTCCGGCCCAACATGTTCTGTATTAGTGCGTCTGTGTCAAGCGTTTGAAGTTTGAGAGTTAAGGAGGTGGGTGGGCATCCGACCACGGTGCTCAGAGGAGAGCTGTGACGCACACAGAAAGATCCTCTGTCTCCATTAGCATACCTCTGCTGGCACCGCCTCAGTCAGCACTGCAGCCTCTGCAGACCTGTGATGTGGCTGCTGTCCTGTTTGCGCGGAGGCGACACCACAAAAACTATCTGGAGGGTAAATACAGTCGATTAAATACCTTAAATCCTCCGAGAAGGCTGGCTGCTGTGTCTTAAGGACGCATATGTGTGATGAAAATCTCCTCACAGTGGTAGAACATGGTGACAGAAAAGTCTGCCTTAAATCCGAAAGTACGCCTTGTCATGCTTGAGCTCTCTTTTCTTTTCTTTTTACCACTTTTACACAGAAGAAGAAGAAGATAAACTTTATCAATTATGCAACTGGGAGCGAGCGCTCTTGAACTGGTGGGGTTTGGTGCCTTGCTCAGCGGACCTGACAGTGCTAGACTCCTCTCCAGCAACCACTCTGTCTGCACTGATACTCAAACTGGTGACCCTCCGGTTCCCAACCCGAGTCCCTGCAGACTGAGCTACTGAAGCCCCCATGGTGTTAGGAGAGTAATCGTATGCTAACGAAGGGGGCCATTTTTAATATTACTGTAGTGATGTACTTTAAAGCGTCAGTGAATAGCCCCCAGACGTTTAGTTACTTCAGCCTTTGATGTGACCCTGGACAGGGTGAAATCGGGGGAGAGAGAAAGTGGGGAATGACATGCAGGATAGGAGCCACAGGTCGGACTCGAACCCTGGCCATCCGCCTGGAGGACTTCAGCCTATAGGCACGTAGGATGGGCGCACCAACCACCTGGCTACCAGCGCCCTGAATAAACAGTTGTTTTTTGCTGAAGAGAGGAAACACAGGATGGAGAGAGGGGACGATGATGCAGCAAAGGGCCGAGGTTGGATTTGAACCCACAGCCTCAGTTCATCTTGCTCTCTCTTTTTCTTTAATCTGGTATTTATTATGTTATGTTATATATCTCTAAACGAAGGAACTGTGATGAGTGACCAGACACAGAGTTCAAGTTCAATATCTACTTTCAAAAAGCACATGAAATTTAAATTTCCCAATAAAATGAAGTTTCAGATTTGAAAGAAAATATCCAAATGAGAAACAACTTCAAAGTCAAATACTCTTCTTTAGGCCCTGTAATCACCTCTCTGCTGAGTACCTGCTCTTTGTTGTGATGTCTGTGATTCTGTATTTTGTGTGTTTAAACTGAACTATTATTAACATCATGTCTTAATAATGTAAAAATGTCATAACTCACTAACTATAGATGCACCGCAGAGTACGAGAGCTGCACTATCAGTGACTCCTGGAAACACTCAAAAAAGGCTATTGGCTCATACAACCTCAAACGTTGCGACCTTGTGACCTTTCTCGTCAGTTCATCAAGTTGACTTTGTTTCAGCAACACTTTTTACTCGCTCATGTTGTGAATTAAAGCATTAAAACCCTCAGAACAATGCATTCTGGGCGCATGAGGAGCCGAGTTTATGGAGGATTTTAAGATTTATTAATTGTTTAAAAACTCAATTTTTTTTTTTCACACACGTCAGCTGCATGTAACACGTGTGTTTAGATCTCTCTGTGGTTCCTCTCCTGAACGTCAGGCCGACAGAGCGCAATAGTCGAGGCCGTTTAGGCTCCTGTCCTCCCTGCAGGGGGATAACATTTCACCAGTTTAGATTAGTCCACTCAGGACCATCAACACATGTGGAAGTGACCCCCAGACGCCCACTGACTGAGCCCTGTGTGTGTGTGTGTGTGTGTGTGTGTGTGTGTGTGTGTGTGTGTGTGTGTGTGTGTGTGTGTGTGTGTGTGTCAGAGGAAGTGCACGGCCCAGCTGATGCTCTGTGTGCTGTGTTAACCCGTCCAAGGGCAGCAAAGCAAAAACAAACAGGAGATCACAGTGCTGAGGTCACCTCTGACCTGCAGAGACGGCCAGATCATTATCACCCTGACAGCCACTCAGCACACACACACACACACACACACACACACACACACACACACACACACTGAGGAGTAGGCCTGGGTGTCCCTCGCTGCATGTTTTCAATCATTGACTCCCTCCAGAAGAATCAAAGGATTTAAGTTCGGAGACAAAAGCTTCCTCATTGGTGTCTGACAGTAAATGATTGACATCTTCTTTGAGTGCATTGGCCCCGCCCACCCAGGGGGGGACCTGCCAAGTGAAACCATCCACTATACCCCCGCTCACCCTTGTTTACCCACAAGGCTGTTTGCCCGTCTGCTTGAGGCGAGGAGTCAGAGAGAGTCTGAGAAACTTGTCGCGCCGCAGTCGCCTGTGGATGACTATTTCCAGAAACCTCCGAGGACCAGCATGCTTCATGGTAGGATCTGTGTGTGTGTGTGTGTGTGTGTGTGTGTGTGTGTGTGTGTGTGTGTGTGTGTGTGTGTGTGTGTGTTGAGCTGTATTAGTTTTTTTCTTGCTTCAGCATGCACCTCCACCTGTGACCTCCTTTTATGACAAATCTTTCTCCTCCTCCCTCACACTTCTCCTCAGAGGCGGAAAATTAAAACCAACATGTCAGAAAATGTTCAGACTTTTTCAAAAAGGTGTTGGCAAAAAAATTGATAATTAGAAATAATTTAAAAGTCATGAAACAGTTCAGAGAATTTTAAAATGAAGAGCTGGAAGGCCTTAAAATGGTCGCTGTCTCCCTGACCTCTTTAATATCCTCGTTTTTTCCACCCCCTCCTCCTCCTCACTTTTTAAAGCGTATCAGTTTCCGTTTCCTCCAAACATCGGCCTCCTCCTGACGAGCGCTCTCAGGTACGAGGGTTTTTTTCTGCAGCCGAGTTGTTATTGGTGCAGACAGGTTGACATGTGATTGCAGAGCTGAGTGTGTCGCAGTAAATGGGGAAAAAATTGTACAGGATTCTGTTTGACTGTGCAGAGTGTGTGTGTGTGTGTGTGTTTCATTTTCAGGCAACTATATGTGCTACTTTTCCTTTTTTCTTTTAAGATTTGCAGACTTTGTAGGAATTTAGTTTAAAGAAAGATTAATAAGGTTACGTACTGTCACATTCCCCTGCATGCAAAATGTCAGATTTATACATTTTATATTGTTAAAAATCTTTAAAGTCCAGGGGGCCAAGTGGTTGGGGGACCAACCCCATGTAGAGGCTGCAGTCCCTGAAGCGGAGAGGCCCGGGTTCAAATCTGACCTGTGGCTTCTTTCCCGCATGTCATTCCCCACCCTCTCTCTCTCTCTCCCTAATTTCCGACTCTATCCACCGTCCTATCTCTGCATAAAGACATAAAAAGCCAAAAATCAAAAAAATTGATATGAATTGTTTAACCCTTCAGTTTATGTAGAGCCAAATCCTGATCAACTTAGAATTTGTTGCTCACTCACTGACATGAGGGGGAAATTAATCTCCATTTAAAGATCAAGAACAAGATGACTTCCAAAAAAACCTATAAATATAGATGTATATTTTACCCATTATTGTGAAAATATAAGCTTTAAAAAGGTATTTAAATGACAAATGAAAGCATGCCTCTAAGTGAAATTAAATGAACGCGCAAAAATACTTCAAATGTAAGTTTGCACATGAGGACAACAATGGCGGCGTCTGCAGCTCTAGATGCACAAATGATTGTGCATAAATGTTTGTGGAGATTATATTATGTTGTGTCACCAGAGTTTGGATCGGCCTATGAGTGTGTTAGTGTGTGAGTGTGTGTGTGTGAGAGAGAGAGAGTGTGTGTGGCTGTGCGCTGTGTTATACACCTTCAGGGACAAAGGGGGTCCCCTGTCTCTGGCACCTTTATTTTGTGGGTCGTGAGCTGAAAAGTTCAGGAACCCCGGGGGGGTAACATTGTTGTGGGCGGAGTCAGGAAGATGCCAATCAAAATGGGATCTAAACTAAGAGTCCTGAAAAATGATCCAAACAGACAAAATCTGAATTTCAAACTTGATGTTTTTAATAACTCTGAACTTTAATGTGCTCTCAGGTTGTAATCTGGCAGTTTAATAAGACTCTAAACATTGATCTCATGTTTCCAGAGGCTTTAAAGCTGTGATAATAATGTACCATGATTACATATCGTGATAATATCGTATCGGTAGCTCCCTGATGAGCACCGCCGAAATGATCTAATCGGACTTGCCCTGTGGTCTGCAGGCCGTCCAGTCTGTTTGTGTGAGGGTAAATTTTCAGGAGGAAAAGAAAACCTACAGCATTCATACAGTCGAGTCTGAATATTGAAGCCGCAGGTCACAGGAGGAGTTAGTCCCCTCTCGCCTGACGAGGTGACCCCGGCCCGTTTCTCCTCTGTGCAGATCTCAGGTAGTTTCAGGAGATTTCTGGGACAGCTCAGCTCAACTTCTGGCACTCCTGGCGTCCATTTGGAAGACAATCCCTCTGGCAGGTCAAGTAAACGTTGGCCCCCGAACACTGAACACACTTTCCAAACCTCATTACACAGACCTCCGCTGTTTTGTTGCTCGTGGGCCCCCAATCAAATTCCCACAGCTCCCCTCTCCTCCCCTCCCTCTCTCTCTCTTTTTCTTTTTTTCTGCGATTATTTTCAAATGAGAATTGAATTTCTTTTTTCTCTCTCTCTCAGTGTTTATGTTATCATTTGTAAATCTTACCAGAGTTGGACCGTGAGGCGCACAAGAGGGGAACTCATACACACTTTAATGAAGTATTTACAGATAATTCCAACTGTCAAATAGTTGTGCTCGATGACATAGTGCAGAGTGCTGACGCTCTCTCTGCCTGCAGCCCGCTGCCTCCTCGTTAAGCACCAGGATTTGATTTCAGGTAAGGACTTATCGAGGAGGGAGAGAGAGGCTGCGGGGGCCTCGCCGGCGGGGGCCACGGCTTTTAACTGAAAGGAAAACAATCCTCTGAGCTGCACGTCAGAGCTCAAAGAGTTGGACACACACAGACAGGGAGAGAGGGACATTAAAGCTGATGTCTTCTGCAGTTTGGTCTCAGACTTTAGTCACAAACACTTTCATTAACGTCAGACTTCTAGTTCCACTTTCTTTTCTTTTGTGCATCAAATAAGACGAGACATGACGCTTTGATCAGCCTCTAAATCCAATAACACATCAATGAATCAATCCTTTAAAATGGAAAAGACGAAGAATTAAGACGTCTTTATAATAAAACAACTTTAGTATAAGATTTAAAAGTTTAGAACTGAACCATCTGCTGATGCTTTGAAAATCACATTAGAGATTTCTACGTCTACGTTTAAATCAAGTAAGAAGGTGAAGTTTGAAATATTTGTCTTCCATCAATAAATTGTTGTACAGAGGCTGTAGTCGTCTAGTTCTAGTCTCCTCCAGGCAGAGGCTGTAATCCTCCAGACGGGCATCCCGGGTTCAAATCCAACCTGCATGTCATTCACCACTATATCCTCTTTCTGACTCTATCCACTTTCTGAAATAAACCTTTAAAATGTTTTGTTTGAGTCATAAATTTAGTCCCAAATCCTCACTGAGTCCTGCACATTTTAATCCAACATTTCCAAATGTCAGTGTCAGTGCACCCCGACCCCACAGAGCGACCCCGACGGTTACTCTGAACCCACACAGAATGTGTTACTTTTAAACAAACACATAGTAGATATTAATTTACCTTTTAAATCTGTAAATGAGATTTTAGAGTTAGTTTTAATTTTTATTAAATAGAATTTATTTCTTGAACATTTCTCGTCACAACTTGAAGAGGAAGTTGATTTTAGTTTTCTAGCCTTTGACTGGACGTATTTAAAACAGAATTCTTTTCACAGTTAGTTTTTATTTCTATGAATTAAAGTAAAATATTATAGACATCACACAGACATTTGAATGATTATGATTCTCATAATGGTTCTTGTTCTTCTAATTATATTATGACAATAATTAAAACAATAAGTATAATCTATAATGATGATTTTAATTAGTTTCATTATTAAGATTGTTATTAATAGTAGTATTACTGTTATGTATTATTATTGTTATTATTATTATTATTATTATATGAATAATTATTAAATATGATGATTCTTATTAGTATTTATTTTATTATTATTTGCATGATTATGAAAAGTAGAAGTATTTTTATTATAATCATTGTTATAATTAATTGTAATTAGTTCATCAGTTATATCAAACAAAGTGCGTGAGCAGGTTAGGAAACTAATTTATTTTATAGGTTTAAAGTTTAAAAAGACGAATTAATGAAACCAGATACAAATCCTTTAAAACACCGAGTATTACCTTTAAGTTTAGGAAGTGTGTAAACCAACAATAAACATAATAACTGTACAAAACAATAACAAATAAATACAACTGTATTTTCTTTTTTTTAAATCATCTAGTTCAAAGATTTAAACCTTAAACATTTTAATGTTTTAAAGCTCCAAACACTTTAACTAATTAATAAATAAATACAAATAAAAACGAGTCATTTCAGAGATGATTGGAGTTTTTATTTATTTATTATATTATCTGTTTGTTTCTTTGTTTCATTGTTGAGCGGTTTGTTACTTCCGGTTTCAGTCCCTGGATTCTCACGAGTCAAATGAAAAGCGACCAATGAAATAATAATAATAATAATAATGATAATAATAATAATAATAATAATAATAATAATAATAATAATAGTATAGTAATTATAATAATTATAAGAAGAAGGCCCACGATATTTCCATTCATAGTTGCCTAATGAAAAATAAATTTCCCGCTCTTTTCTAATCGATTAAAATGTGTCTGATGTCTTTTTTCATAATTCGAACATAAAACATAATCATGTGTTTTTATTATCAATTATTTCTTATGACCATTATGAACCTCTGATTGGTTGAGCAGGTGACTCCTCCGTCTTCACGTCTGTCTCTGTTTCTCTTCTCTGATCTCTCGTTCATTCATTCTTTGATTTATTCTCGTAGATTAATGATGAGCACGTGACTATGCGTATCATTAAATGAGTGAGGGTGTTGATTTATTTTCAACGGAAAAGGGAATTCAGGAGGATTTGTTTTGCAGCAGGAGAGCTCAAGAAAACATTTAGGAGGAAACAGCAAGAGGAGAAATAAAGTTTGAATAAAAAACAGTTTTACAAAATCTGATTAAAAAAAAAACACATCATACCACCATAAAGGACATTTTTACTAATTATGTGAAGTGCAATATGGAGGTGAGTGAATGTGCAACACGTGCACACCTCCACGATGTGTTGTCGCTCTCCTGAAACCTCTTTAAAGTCTTGATGTGTGTGTGTGCGTGTGCGCGCGTGTGTGTGTGTGTGTGTGTGTGTGTGTGTGTGTGTGTGTGTGTGTGTGAGTGAGAGAGAGAGAGAGAGGACGCTGCTGCAGCATTGACAGGTTTTTTTTAAAATTTGGGTTTATTTACTTTATTTTATTCTTCTGTTGTTTTATTTGCTTTGACATCCTGCTGCTGTAACTCCACAATCCTCCAGTTTGAGATCAATAATGAACATCTCTCATATTTAAAACAGGAACTATTTCTCCTGCAAACACATTCTCAAAACCTCCATGGATCGTTTTATTGTTGCTATATTTTATAAATACACAGATTCAGATGTTTCCTGAGAGCTCGCAGCAGACCTGAAGGACACCAACGTCTCACCTGTTGGAGTTCTTTTGATTAGTCCCGGATGGATCTTTTTATTTCAATTAGTTCAAATAGTTCGTTATTTAGACACTAAAGCATGAAGGCAGAATTAAAGGATTAAGAGTCAGTGGAAGATGTGCAATATCCCTACTCTTTAAAGAACAACAGTTTGGTATCCAGGCCTTCTTTGTTTGTATGTTTGCAGTTTTCTCGGGATGTTTTGGGTCTTTTCCTCTCCACCACACAGCCGCGCTGTTTGCACAAATGATGCTTCTGCTTCTCTCTCTCTCTCACACACACACACACACACTCACTCACAAGGTGACAACACAAAAGTCTGCAAAAATCCACCGAGCACAAACAAGCTTCTTTGGTGGCAAATAAACAGACAAAAACATGGCATGAAACCTGCAGCGAGACACAAAACAGCTCCGGAAAAAGAAGCAGTTTCTGCTTTGTCTTTCTTTGTCTTCAGCACTGATCACTTCTCCTTCATGGTGTTAGGAAAAGTGAGTTTTGAGTCGATGTTGGTGATCATTGTGACTCTGCTCTCCTGAATGCTTCGTGATGTGAATCCGGGCTCTAACAAACTGTGGATATTTATTAATATTTCACCTTTCTCGATGCAAAGCAGACGCATTCTTCTCTGTGTGATTCTGCTGACTTCTTGCTTTTTAAACGAGCCTCGTGCTCTGCTCACAATCACACGGTCACTCGCAATAAATCGTTTTCCTGCTTGGAAGTGAAATATGAAAAAAAAACGAGTTATTATTTGTGTGTGTGGGGAGGGAGGAGGTGCTCAGTGAGAGGAAGTTATCGGCCCCAGCATGCACGGAGCCCCAGGGCCAGGCTTCTCACACACACACACACACACACACACACACACACACACACACACACACACACACACACACACACACACACTTACCTGCACGATAAATATGTTCTCAATAAGTGTAAGTGGCCCACATTACTCTCCAATCAACTATCATGTTAAACACGCGCTGTGGGGCTGCAGAAACACATCCATTATTCACAGCAGTCCTCTCCATCGGGGTTATTTCAGGGATCAATATTTCATTCTTCTTCGTGGAGCTTTTTACGCGTGTTTGGCCTCGTTCCTAGATTCCCAGATCCCCAAGAAATGGAACATAGACGGAGGAGGGAAGCAGCCGGTAAGTGATGCAGCGGAGCAGCGAGTCCCCGCCGCTGCCGGTGGCGTCAATAATTCACGCCGCCGGCTGCAGAGGACTGTTTGCATGATGAGGTGAAATGCACAAGATGCAGTTAGTTAACATTTCTCTGAATAAATACAGCATGCACAAACACACACACGCTCATGTAATCCTCAGAAACTCCGCATTTAACTCGACATATTAAAACTGAATTATTTATTTTCGTATTATTTTAAATATTCTAAAATCTGCAGGAAACAATGAAAACATTATTCTTTAATTGCCTTCATTATTCCTGATATTTTTTTGTGGTTATATTCCGCGCAGCCCGGACTCCCCTTTGTGTGCACTCATCAAATATTTAAAGCAAAAACACATTCGAGTTGAATTCACTGGATTTCGCAGGAATGTATTAAAATGTCACGACATGCATGATCCTCCTCTCAGCCTCACAATGAGACTTAAACGGAAAAAAAAAAAAAAAAAAAAAAGCAAGTGAACCCCCCCCCCCCTCGTGTCAACACGTTTGTAATTAATTTAAATATAATTCCCTACAATAAATCAAAATAAACTACAAATGCTGCTCTTCAAGGAGTTCTGGGCCACCACTTAATTATGGGGGCGAGTGTGGAGCTTAATATCGCCCTCTCCAAAAGCCGCAGACACTTTGGGTTTAACGGCCTGTGTGGTGACGAATAAAGCTTGAAATGGATTTTAACGATCTTATTTCAAACCTCTAATGAGCGCTTTTAAAAATTAAAATAACTGCGAGAGCTCGGCAGGGACGAGATTAAAACCAAATCTGCTCATTTCGATTGTTTCACCTTTCCTCACAGGGAGTTTAATGACATCTCTCTGTCCGTTATTATCGTCGCCATTAAGGCCTGAGTTTACCTCACGCTCTCCCCGCGTGCACCGACATCGTCATCTTCGTCGTTATCATATTTAATATTATTGACGAATGAGCAGCAAGCAGCACTCCGGATCACAGCCGCCGTCTGTTCCCACTTAATTCTTCAGCGAGCAGCAGATCAGCAGCCAGGTGTGTCTCCACGTCTGACAGAGAGGCTTCTTGTACAGGTGAGTCAGACATGAGACTGTTTGGGGTCTGCAGGTAGAGGTTTCTGTTTTAAATGTGCATCTAAAATAAAAAGGTCAAGAGCTGGATTATAAAGAGGGTCAGGTTTGGATTAAGGATGAACAGCTATTTCAAGGGTTTGTAGACCCCGTAAAGGTTCATTTTTAGTGAACTGACGTCACTTTATTCGCTTGAATCCTCACTTATTGATCAAGACTGCCCGTTAATGACCACGAGGACAAAGCTGCAGGGAGCAGGCCTCAAATCTGTATTTCTTGGAAAGATACACGCGCACTTTCAGCTGACCCCACTTGAGCAGCTCATCCTGGAGAACTCAGCAGAATCCCCTCTTCCTCCTCCTCCTCTTCCTCCTCCTCGTCGTCTTCTCTGTCACTGGTGCCCCGCGTGCCTCCTCTCACACCAACACGAGGCTCCTTCAGCCAACTTGTTTGGAAGCGTTTTTTACGCACAGGCACAGACGCACCGTTTCAAACCTGTGGCTTCATCATCACTCCTGTCGCCCTCTTGTGATCTGCGCATGCTCCTGTGTTGTTTAACAAGTTGCAGTTTAACGTTTCAGAGCTGCAGACACGGACAGCTGCGTGCAGAAGTTAGGAAAGAAGGAAATCAGAAACATGAACTGAGCTGCGTCCAAAATGAATTTATGATTCTGTAAAGATATTTTAAACACTCTGATGCTCTGTGGCTGTCCGTGTTTTGTTTTTTTTTTTTTGTTTTTCAGTTTTCTGCTAAATACGTGGATATTCCTGATTCAACTCGGGTTATTTCAGTTAAAATCATATTTAAAAAATAATTTATTACATAATAAAATCAGTCATTGTGTTTTCTAATGTGATTATTCACGATTTAAAGGGAAACACATTTAATTTATACCTTCTTCAACCTGATGTTTTTATTATGTAATTTTATATATTCAGACAATAACTCCATATGACTCTTTATTGATCTTGACCCTCGACAGTTTATCCTCCTTATCTCAAGGTCACTCTTCACTCTGATTCTAATCTCAGATTTAATCTAAAGGACGCTTTGACAAAGTGAAATAAATCAGACATCAGGTTTTATAAATAAAGTCTATCAGGGCGGAATATGATGGGGCTGTGTTAATATTCAGGTTATGATCTTACATTAAATTAAAGGTCATAGTGTATGTAGCGGGAGCACACACACACACACACACACACACACACACACACACACACACACACACACACACACACACACACACACACACACACAAAGAGTGAGCACGTTTTGTAAACAGAATTTATCCATGTTTTTATTCCTCGCTGAGCTTCTGCTTGTTGGGGTTTTCTCCAGTACGAGAACCGTGCCAAGGTGTGAGTGTGTGCGTTTGTGTGTGTGTGTGTGTGTGCGCGCGCGTTTAAAGCAACAACACACTAGTGACCTGGTCAGCTGTGCGCGCGGACATCAACTGCAGCATGACGCGGGATGAATTCAGAGACCACAACTCTGGGAGAAGAAAAGCTTGATTTAAGCGTTTTGTTGAAATGTGATGACGGTAAAAAAAAAAAAAAACAACATAAAAAATAAAAAAGCACTATGTCTCATCTCTGCCTTCTTATAAGCCTACTTATTAACGTGCATGAGGGCGTGGACTTCACCTGAGCTGATTGTACCTGCGGGATGATCCTGACATGTGTGGAAGTATTAGTGAGGAGCTGCAGCGCTGATAGCAGAGTGATAAGTTTCTGCTGCGCCCACAGAAAATATTCTAATGCTCTATCTGCTGTCTCTCATTAAAGTCAAGGTCTCTGTGATAGTCGTGTTATGACCCGAGAGGAAGATTCCACACAGATATAATTTAGACGTTTATTACGCAACTTTATGTTGAACATTAAGTCAAAGCAGATTTTATTAAAGCATCTGAGGAGGAGAAGGAGGAGGTGGGAATCCTCCGGGATCCACTTAAAGCATTTTTATGATGATAAAAGTTCTGATGGACACTTTTTCTCACTCTGCGTCCTCTCAGACAGATCCGTCCCACAGAAAGCTTCCTGCGGGTCAGATCAGCTTTTTTTTTTGACGCCCCCTCTGCTCCCTCCCTCCCTCCTTCCTTCCTCTCTCTCTCTCTCTCTTTGTCTCTCCTCCCTTCTCTCCTCCCTCTATCAGTCAGTGCGCCCGTTGGCACAGCAAAGATTGAAAGTGACACACTCTGATTAGAAAGCGCTCCGAGAAATCGCGCTATTACTGTTCCTCAGACGCCGGTTGCCGAGCTCCACGGTCAGGTTTCTGTTTCTTCTTCGCACAGTTTTGCTTATTTTTCTGCCCACTTCCTCCGAGGATGGAGCCATGAGTTCAGAGGAGCGCAGACTTGTGCAGCTGAGACGCGTTTTGAGCTGAAAGGGCGGAAAACGCGTAAAAAGGAAGACGAGAGAGAGTACCCAAGAGAATCAACTTTTTTGCGGGATAAAGGACAGAAAACTTCCGCTGACCCCAAAGTCTCCTTCCTACTTCTTTCTTCGTATTAACTTCCCCTCAGATCGTGCATCCTCCCGGTCCTTCTGCTGCTTTTTTGACGCGCAGTCGTCGCGCCCAAACCGCCCCCGTCCTCTCCACACTAACTTTTTGTTCTTGTCTCGTGGATCTCCGATCCGGTTCCTGTCCCCTTTTACGGGTCCAGATTCAGCTCGAGGAGACCTCCGTGATCCGCCGCAGAGTCTCCAGGAGCCGAAGCACAGCTCAGCCCTGGATTCAATACTCCTGATCAATGGACAGAGCCTCCTCAGCGGGCAGCAGCGCTACAGACACGCCGTAAACAGTGAGTGCACACACACACACACACACACACACACACACACACACACACACACACACACACACACGCACACGCACGCACGCACACGCACGCACACACACACACACACACACACTAGAATAAAACTAATATAAATATTGTGTTTTTGATTTAAATTAATTGATGCATCATTAATGTGAAATAAATAAAATATGTCCCTTTAAACGTTCAGAAATCAAAATAAATAATGATCACTATTATTGCCTGTAAATGTGGAAATATTAGTGTTTTTATTGCAGCTTAATAGTCTAATAATATCCATTAATAAATACTATAATACCAGTAAATACACTTGTTTAATTTCCCCATAAAATAAATGAAATTAGTTAAAGTTTATAAATATTTAGGGTCATTTTAGACTCAAATTCAACCTGAAAGCATGTTACATTTCAATGTCTGTGTCTTAGGGAGATAATTAAAATAAACTTTAACTCTTTCTTATTTTCTTTTTTTTTCAAGTATTTGAATGATTTAAAAAATTCCGCAGGATGTTGAGACTTCATTAAAAAATCTTTTCATTAAAGTCATTAGAGTCATTAAAGTTATTTAATGACTCAGCAGGATTGAATTTTATATTTTGAGCTCATGTTTGCTCATTTATCAAGAAGAATAAATAAAGATTAACACTAAATCTTCTTTAATATTAGTACAGGCCCTACACAGATATATAGACTACATGTGTGCGCGCACGTGTGTGTGTGTGTGTGTGTGTGTGTGTGTGTGTGTGTTTTAAAGAGTGGACGTATTTGTGTGTTTTTAAAAAATGAGGTCAAAATCTTTTTTTTTAAATCTCTTAAAACGTGCTTCAGTCTGCTCACTTTGTGACTTTTTAACTTTTCATAAATAATTAAAGAGCTGAGTTCATGTGAGAGGTGTCACTCACGTTACTGTTTAACACGCGAGCAGTTTTAAATGCTGCACTACTTTTTCTGTTTTTTTTTTGTTTGTTTCTTAGTCCGCGTTAAACCGCATCATCTTCTCCTCCAGCAGCAGCAGCGGATGAATAAAACATAGAGCAGAGAGGTGTCGAACACGGGGAAACTACAAGAACCTTTTCACCTGCTGACACACCTGAGACACACACACCGAGGACAGACACACAGGTTGAGCTTCAGAGAGGACAGACACACGTTTTTTTTTATTCACTTGTATGAAGAGATCAGAGCGCGCACGAGCTGATCAGAGGAGAGAGTCCGGACTTAAAAAAAAAAAAAAAAGGCCTCCAGGAGAAACTGGAGCCAAATGCTGCAGAATGAGAAACAGGCCGTGCTGTCAGGAGCGATAGGTTGTCCCGGGATAAACACAAAGCAAAGCCATGAAGTCAAACCTGCAGCCCCCCGCGTGCAACTCAACGTGAAGGTGACGCGAAAACGTTTGAAAGTGTCAAGTACTCAGGTGAGGTGCGTGCAGAGCGTCAGGGAAAGAAAGCCTCGCTTCTTGTTTTAGAAGTTGACTCCCTGCTCTTTGTACAGAGTCTCTTTGACCTTTAAAAAAAAACCCACAAATAAGCATGCCGGATTTTTACTTTCCAAATCAGCCAGAATCCCGATCCTCACAGATTCAGGTCTTTTGTCCTCATTGTTTTAAACCTTAAACACGCGTAAACGCCACGAGCTCCCGTTCGCACAAATATCCCTTTATTTTGGAGGGGTGGAGGAGGATTTGTCCCGTGGAAAAATCACTATAATATTTCAATAAAGAGCAGAAAATGAGCGTAATTTTTATGCACAGCCATTACTTTAAATCTCTAGTAATGATTGAAGCTGCGTGAGTCTGCTCCAATCTAAAGCACTTATTTCTGCTTTCAAAGCCCCCTCATGTCATAGAAATATCGCAAATAATTAAAAATGTATAAAAAAAGGATTTATTTTGGGGCAAACAGCGAGGAGAAACGGATTCGTCTCAGTCTGTTTGATGGAGACTGTGTGCAGGTCTGAGGCCTGCAGGCTGTCAGCTTCAAGTTTGCACACTTCGTGATTTAAAAAAAGAGAAAGAAAGACAAGTTGACAGGCCGCGCAGACTCAGTAAGTGGGGGGAGATGGGGGTTAGGAGGCCTTTCAAAAATAGTGGAAAACTGAAATTGGCTTTGGCTTTTACAAAAGTGTCTGTGTGTGTGTGTGTGTGTGTGTGTGTGTGTGTGTGTGTGTGTGTTTAATTCTCTGAGGGTGACACGGACATTATCTCTGGTCTGAAATTTCAGCCATAGAATTTAGACTTTATTTTAAGCTTTATTCTGCAGAAACTCAGTCTGCCTTTAATCCATTTATCCTTTACATAACATTTATTAATTAACATCTTAAAGGTCAGTTAACAGGTTTGTTATAAATGTAAAAAATCAGGAACTGAAGTGAAGATTAAAAACTTCTCTAATAAGGGAAACCGACATTCAATCCAAACTGTACGCGGGAGAAAATACATTAAATACATGAAGAAGGCAGCCATTTTTACAAAGTGTTAGTCAGCTAAAATAACTACTAATAGGGTCACGCAATTTAATATTTCATATTAAATGTCATATTTGTAATCAAATTCAAAATGCACGCAGACGGCTGAAAGCCTCATTTTAATTCTATTTTTCTGTTTTCCTGACGTTGTCATCCATCCTAGAATAATCTAATGTCTACAGTGAAGTAGAAAATAGTTTAAAAATCTTCAGAAAGTACAAGACACATTCTATACCGTGAAGTCAAACCCTAAATTGTTTATTAATTAATGAGTCAAAGGTCATTTAAATCAAAAATGTAAAAACTTTAGGTCCTGCTCTTATATTTCTGTCACTCTCCTTCCTGCCTCTCTCGTTTGTTCATGTGTGTGGGTCTGCATGTGTGTGTGTGTGCATGTGTGTGTGAACCAGCTCAGTTCACACGTAATAAGGGTGTGTCAGCGTTATTAAACTGCAGATTAGATAGCAGAGCGCCTCCGTGGGCAGAGACGAGCTTCTCTAATGATGCTCCTCTCTCTCTCTCTCTCTCTCCGTGGGCGTCGCTCTCAGATCACCGCTGGTAACGTCTCCCATTCATTTTAGGTCGTGCATATATCATCTATATATAAATGGACGTCTTTTACGGCCTAATGTGACTGTGAGAGCTCTGGGAAGTGGATGCTGAGAGTTTTTCCAGCTCGTTGTTCCCACTCTGGTGAGGCTGGTGTGAGCTGTGGTAGACGGTTTGGCATCAGTGTGTGTGTGTGTGTGTGTGTGTGTGTGTGTGTGTGTGTGTGTGTGTGTGTGTGTGTGTGTGTGTGTGTGTGTGTGTGTGTGTGTGTGTGTGTGTGTCTGCGTGTGTCTGTGTGTGTCTGCGTGTGTGTGCGTGCGCGCGTGTGTGTGTAGTGAACTTTTGGTGTTTTCTTTTTGCTGAATCTGCCCTCTAAATGTCTGCAAACACGGCAGGATCTCTTTCAAAGTCACTCTTTTATAATAACACTCTGATTCTGTCCGTGCATTTTGTCGGTTTTCATATTCGATTTTGTCCCTGCATGCTGCTGCGTTGAGAGTCAGTGTGTGGTCCCTGGAAGTGTTAAAGCAGCGAGTCTGTGTAGCGTGCTGGCTGTGGTTTGTGTGGCTTACTGTCTGTCTGTGTGTGTGTGTGTGTGTGTGTGTGTGTGTGTGTGTGTGTGTGTGTGTGTGTGTGTGTGTGTGTGTGTGTGTGTGTGTGCGCGTGTGTGAGAGTATGCATCCTCTATAGCTGCAAGGGCGAGGCAATAAATGTTGCTTCATCCCGAATTATCAAATGAGATGTTTACGAGAGACAAACATGTTTGCCAGAAGGCCCTCCACTTACTCCCCCCACCCCTCACCCCTCTTATTTCAGTGTGTGTGTGTGTTTCTGAGCTCGTGTGGACCCCCTCCAGAGCTACAAACAGAACCAAAGTTGTGTATTTTTGTCCTAAAGGTCTTTCTCCCTCTCACACAGTAAAACATCTGACGTCCATATACAACAAATTTCACAATAATGAAACCTTCCCCAAAAACAGCAATCATTTCTCATGAACATTGAAATGGTGATACTGCATTTGTTTTCTGACATTTGAAAAAGAAAAAAAAAAAAAAAAGAAGCATTTTTGTGACTTTAATTGTGCAAGAAGTGCAGCGGCAGACTTTACCCAGCAGCCTCCTTTCTGCCCGGGCCTTAGTCTGCATGAATAACGGACGTGGCCTCCGTGACTTCACCTATTGCTTTGTAGCTTTGAGTTTCACATTCTGGCCATCACGATGTGTTGTTGTTGGGTTTTTTTGTCGACCACAAAGTGACAACATTTGGACAAGAGTGCGGAGCTGGAGGGAAGTTAGAGACGGGAAATCAGCGTTTTGGTCAGAGTGAAACAGTTTGTGCATTGACCTAATTCATTATGTGTTGAGTTAGCTTGTGAACCATCGTGTTTGCTGCAGAATGAGATTTTATTTGTGGTCGTATTTGACTGAGTTGAGTTGAGAGCTTGTAGCACATACACAGATACCGGGTAACTTAAAAAAAAAAAAAAGTGTTCTAAACACAGAAGCTGACCGTCTTCTCTGCAGGGAAACTGTACGAACACTTAACAAGCTAACAGTCCAGGTTTGGTTCTCACAGACTCAGATAGCTGCTAATTGTTGCTAACATGTAAATAAGATAACGTATGAGTTTGACTGGTTTTAAAAAGTGGAGCTCAGACTTGTTGGACGGTCTCACAGAGAGACAGATTATTAGTCTGATATTTACAAGAACAAATCTCCAAAAGGCTGCAACAGCACAAACACGGCCCAGAGGTTAAAGGTCACAGACTGAATCAGCTGAGGGGACGCCTAGCAGCTCCCACCTGTTACTCAAAGAGGCCACGCCCCTAATTATTCATCCCTTTGAGCCTTAATATAATGTAAAGAGGTGAGTTGTATAAACATTCAGCCCGTACAGATGAAGAGAGAAATGAGCTCTAGAGACCCAAACTGTTTTTGTACCAGGCTGTAATCATGTTTATTTCTGCTGTGAGTCTCTATGGGGACTGACTCACTGCAGGAGACAGACTCTAGTGGACAGTGGAGGAACTGCAGTTTTTGGCAATTCCAACCATAGGTTTCATTTCTGTGAGTTTGCTGCTTGGTCCCGATCCTACCTATGCATACAGACATGAACCCATGTGTCTGTTAACAGCAGGGTGTTTAATATCACCCCCCTCCCCTCCTCCTCCACCTTTTATCTGTGCTGCAGAGAACAAGCATTAACCAATAGCTTGATAACCCGGCTATAAAAGTGGATCTCGAACAGCACTGTCTGAATATTTTCCTATGGAGGGAGACGCCTCTCCCATTCTCCCCTGCTATCAGCGCTAATAATGCCCTGACAGGTCACTGTGTGTGTGTGTGTGTGTGTGTGTGTGTGTGTGTGGTTTGCATGTGAAGGGAACAACCCTCCTCTAGCAGACTCGTATCGTAACGGTAGAGCAGATACAGCAGAGGCAGTTAGAGCAGGAGAAGCAACGAGTTTTGGCTTCAGGTCAGTTCTTTTTCTTTCTAACAAACGTCTGATCCTGCTGCTCGTTTGATTCGTTCTACTTTTCACCGCCGGTTATCCCGGTGATACTCTTGTTTTTAAAATCTCGGTGTGTGAGCGAGCTGCTGTGTTTACTGCTCTTTGTTTCCTGTCACACTGAAGTTATCTGTGTGTGTGTGTGTGTGTGTGTGTGTGTGTGTGTGTGTGTGTGTGTGTGTGTGTGTGTCTTCTTTATCGCATATGAAATTTGAAGCGCCTGGTGGGGGCATTTTTTACTTACATACTGTATATGTACTCTATCTGTAATCCTGACTTTTTACATTTCCGACACGTTTTAGCTTTTACTGAACCAGGCTGGTCCACGTTAGATTAAGAACCTCTTGTCCGAGGGAGTCCTGGTCGACACAGTCAGCAGTAAAAAAACTCAAAGTTTCAGACGGAGACACAAAGAGAGACAAAGTAGAAACACTAAACTTTACATTAAGAGAGAAACATCTACGAGTCAAATCTGTGAGTCAGGAGTTCAAGTAGTCGAGCTGAATGCATCGACATCCTGTAGAATCTGCTTCCTTCATACTAGAGTTAAAAACTTTTAAGGACTCCAGCTCCTTGAGTTTGAAGTCACTCTGCAACAGATTCCAGGCTGAGGGAGCAGAATACCCAGAAGCCCTTTTCCCAATTTCTGTCCTAGCATTTGGGACAGAGAGCACAAAGAGGTCCTGAGAACGCAAAGAATACACTTTTCTGCATGGTAAAAACAAAGGTGCACCAGTGTAGGAGCCTACAGTTAAATCTTCCAGAGGCAACTTAAAGTGTTTTTAAGGTCATTTTCTCTGCAGACATTTTCCCTCCTCATGTTGTTAGCAGCAGCTCAGCTTGCAGCCCCTCTGGATGTTCAGCATGCAGAAACATACAAAAAAAACTTTATTCAACAAATCTTTGACCCAAATTAAACTCGTTGCTCGACCTTAGTGGTGATGTCTGCCACCGTCACATGAACACATGACAGTAAATCAGATCTTCTTTGCAGCTGTAAAACATCCCCACATTGGAACTATAAGATCACGCGGGAACTATAAGATCACGCTGGAATAAAGACAAAAACGTGCAATCAACATGTTGCTTTCTGAGGATGATTTGTTGGTCGTTCGGTGCCTGTTTTGAACCCGATCGCGAGTGTGTACATTGTGTTTTATTTTGAAATTGACTGAACGCTCTGTCCGCTTGTCTGACTTCCTGTCTGTCTTTCTACTCTGTCCAGCTTGACGTGTGCCTGCAGCATACTCCGCTGAAAAATAGACTCATAGCGTATTTGAAACTGAGCAGAGCGTAGTGGCACGCTCCAGGGCTGGGCCGCGGCGCTCGCTGTGGAAACACAATCATTGACTAGAGTGCTGGCGAACTACAGCGTAGTGCGTGGCGTTGATGTGGAAATTGGGGGTTATGGTTGTAACTTCTCCTGAAGGTTACTGTTTCTGTAGCGTCAAAGAAAACTAGATTTCCAGCCGCACAGAGTTTATTTTTAGGGTTAAAAGATAGTTTACCTGCTGACATGTGATTCTGCATCAGTGGCTCTTTTGGAGGCCTCTTCTTAATCTTAATAAATGAACAACTCCCTAACCTTAAAGGCAGATAAAAAATGGAGGTAGAGGAGAGAGTGATGCAGAGAAACAGACGAGTCCACGTTCTCCTGCTGCTGCCCTTCTTCCCCCGTCATTACATGCTACGTCCTTCAAACCGATGCGAGTACCAATCAGTGTTAGTCAGGAGTCTGATTTGTAGAGTTTAGACTGGCCTTGAATTACACGTTGACTCTGTTTGTGTGTGTTTACGTCTCTGAGCTGGACACGTTGTTTATAGGTGTGTTTGTTGTCCCGTTCCTACTCCTCCATTTCTTTGGGTGTGTCTGCTTTTTTTTTGGCTCTGCAATCTTTGCCGTCTTTGGCTCTCTGTGTGTATTTGTTATGTCTGGAACGTGTAATAATGTGGAATTTGATACAGTGGCTTATCATCAAAACATGAGGTCGTCCCAGAATCAAACACGATGCGGGACAAACAGAGTGCAGAGGTTTTACCTTTTTTATAACTGAAAGACTTCAACTGCAGCAGGAATATGAAGAGATAAGATTTTTATTTAATTTATTAGTTAAAAATGTGAAATTCTCTTTGATTTGTTTTTTTATTATCGCTGAAGTTTCTGTTTTATTGAACGCCCCTCTGAGAGTCCTGAGCCGTTATAGGAGCAATATGTAACTCTGACACCTAGTGTTTCAAATGGGTACTGCAGTCTATATTCTAAACATTGTAGAGAGCTGTCTCCCCCCGCCCCCTCCTCTCTAGAGTCGATGCTCACGCAGCTTGTCATGTGGTGGACACTGAAGCTTCAGTGTTTAGCCATTTAGATTAATATTGATCCTAGTTTGAGCACGTTTCTGCTCGTGGAGCTTATTAGAAACATGCAGAGGCTTTTTAGGTCAGGTACAATCACTTCTATCTGAACGACTTCTCTTGCCCGCTTCCATCGCTGCCACACCTGTTGGTTTGACCTGATAACTGCTCTCATATCTGGCAAATATGAGACCAGTTATGGAGGTGCCTTAAAACCGCCTACCTTCTCTGGTCCAAACAAATCCAGAGCATTCAGGACCAGAATCTAAAGTTTGAAGGAGGACATACTGGCTGCTGCATTGTTGTCAGAGAAGCCAGCACTTCAACATAGCATGTTTCCTTAATGTCTGATCATATAGTAAGCTCACCTGTTTGTTCTGCTGGTGCCTCAGTCAGTACAGGATTAAAGTTAATGAAAAAAGTCCTTAATAATTAATTACTCTCTCTCTCTCGCTCTCTGTGAGGTGTGTTGTTACCAAGAGAGGCAATAAATTGGTAAAAAATGTGTCATGACCCTCTCCTTATCACTGAGACATTACATTCGCTCCTCGTCTCCACAACAGATAATCAACAGCTCGTCTTATCTCGTCCTTATTAACAGCTTCGACGCTGTCTCTTATCGAAGAGCACGCTGCAGAAGGATTTAGGAAACAGGCGATAACAATCGTCACACGGTTTGATATCAGTGTTTCTGAGCCAATAAATGTCGTGTGTGTCAGAGGTATTAACATGGATCAACTGCATACAGTCATATCCATTTATCTAAAGACGCTGCGCAGAACAAATGGTCGTTGCTCAACACGCCCGTGATAATAGACGAGTATTTATCAGGGTGTGACGGAGGAGGTTTCTGTGGGGTGCATCACACACACACACACGCACACGCACACGCACACGCACACGCACACGCACACGCACACGCACACACACACACACACACACACACACACGCTGTTTAAAGGTGTTATGTTAAAGATGGACAAATAAAATACAGACTTCTCCTAAAGTAAAGCTGCTCCGTCGTCCCTTCTGGGCCTCCATGCATGTGATTGGTGGTGACTGTGTCTGCAGAGACTCTGTCCTCTGCCTCGTTAGCATCAAGCTAAAAAACTAATATACCTCCTTGTCCATCTCTGAGGACCCATGCTGGAAATGCTGTCTCAGCCTAAACAAATCAACATTTTATCTCTCGCCAGGCCTTTTAGCGGGGAGAAAGTTGCCTGTGGATTGTTTTCAGATATTAGATTGTACTCTGGTTAATCTCATACTGATGTAGCAGAGCTGGATTAAACCTCTTTATACCGCCTGCTGTGATATTTTGCACGTCTTTAAATGGGAACACACTTGAAAAAAGTGTCAGAACTTCTCTTCTTCTTCTGCATTTCTTTCAGCAGCCTTTAAGATTAAGGCGTATTTCCTCTTGGAACAAAATAAAATGTATTCCTGCGTCTGAGGACGTGTTCAGAGATGAGACGATGCTGGGAAACTGTGACTATCTGACGATGCTGGGAAACTGTGACTATCTGTCGATGAAAGCTCGGGGTTAGATGATGAGATGTCGCAGGCCGGGGTCGTGATAGGGATCATCAGGGAGCGACGGCAGGTTAAGACCTGTGTGTGTGATAGAGACTCTGCAGGATTATTCCAAATAAAAGCAGAGAAAGCTGCCTCTGAAGTCACACACAGGCTGTAATCTGCAGCCCAAATCAGCCCTGTGAATTTCTCTCCATGTTCTGTTACGTTTGGTTGTTCTTTATTGTCGCTACAACATTGTTAGTGGTTGGATTTATTTACAAAGCCTGCTTTTTTCTCAGCACATCGTGAG
The DNA here is from genome assembly GCF_963930695.1 of Labrus bergylta. Lineage (NCBI taxonomy): Eukaryota > Metazoa > Chordata > Actinopteri > Labriformes > Labridae > Labrus > Labrus bergylta. The sequence continues at coordinate 12,460,061 of NC_089207.1, forward strand.
TTATGGCCCCCGCTGCTTTGAACTCCTTTTTTTCTTAAACCCACTTTTATTAAACTCTGCCACTTACATTTTTGGCCTGTTTGCCTCCCACACTTTTTAATCACGCCAAAGCTAATGTTTTTAATTTATTGTACATTTTGACATTTTCGCCCCGAGCTCGCAATGCGTCTCAGATTTAGAGCGATGGCGGTGGATGGTGTGTGTTTTTTTTTCAGCTGTGATGATGTTGTGTAAGAAGGTAGAGGAGAGATGGTGAAAGACTGAGAGACACCACAACAACAAAAACAATGCCTTTTGTTCGGAGTTGCGACAGCTGGAGCCGTAAAAGCTGCAGAAATATTTTTTTTTTAAATGAGGCGGAGGGAAGGCGAGGAGGAGGAGGCGTTAACTAATCAAGCCACAGACAAACTATCAGCGCAGATTCTGCATCATTTGTTCTGCTGCATTTCTGCAGAACCTCTCTGTGTTTCTTTCACGCTCTGAAATTAGCTCTCCAACTTCATTTCCATCCTTTAATTTAAATCATTCCGTGTTTTCCTCGGTCAGTTTTTTAATCTCGCTCTCTTTTCCCTGAGGGTCACACACGCCAACAGAAATTGTCCGGGGGCTCATATGTAAATAAAAGAAGTCCATTTGGTCCAAATGAGCTGGCTCTTTGATACTTTGGCTCGCCTTCCTGTCTGGTCTGGCAGCGTTTCTGGTGACATTACCCGTATTGGTAGTTTGGCTGAAGCTCTCTTATCAGAGAAGCCCCAAACGTCGACACTCTCAGCGGTGTGTGTGTGTGTGTGTGTGTGGGTGTGTGTGTGTGTGTGTGTGTGTGTGTGTATGTGCATGTTTGGGGCTTTGGCTCGAGCATGTGAGGACGTACTCAAACATTTCATACAAAGACTATTTCATTCTTTATTTCCCCCCTATATTTCACGATCAAGCAATTCTTGTGAATTCAAACAATCCCTTTATATTTTTTGTCAGCTTGCAACATTGCCTCAATCAACCTTTTCCCCCGACACGTGTCAACATGTCACACCCGAGCTCCCTTCTTTAAAATTCAGGATATGGATCTCCATATGTCTGCAGGAGGTCTGATGTAGTTTTACACCGAAGCAGCCTAAATAAGAAGAAGAATAGAGTACAGATGTGATAAATAAATGTGAAGATTCTTCTTTTTACCACTGGGTATGAGACATTAGCCTTTCATTGTGATTCATTGTAGTTTCTCTCATTTTTTTGACACTTTTTATCGAGCGTCTTGACACAGAAACTGACTTTTAGACAAACTCAGAAGCTCAGAAAACAGAAGGTTTTATAGGAGCGATTGTCGCAGTCGCTCATTTTGTATTTCATATAAAGAAAGTCCCAATCATCATTTCAGCCTAGAGCCATAATAGAAAAAGACTCTTGTAGATAATGAATCGCTTTTTTTACCTCTAAGGAAGGAAGAATTCCACCTTGGTGCTTTTTTAAAAATATGTCGGGCTGCTGCTTTTGCTCAATCTGCCATGGCAGATTGACGGATTGTGTAATCTGTTTGATGAGACATGATGGGGTCAAATGATCGATTGATCGGTCCGTCCATCAGTGTCATTCCTAAACTGGCCCAAAGCCATTTCAAACAGAGACTGGTTGTAATTCAAGGTGCAACAGGAAGGAAGACAAACCTTGATTTCATGGCTTCATATCCTATGACAGCCTCTCCGCTACCTCACATGGAGCTTATAAAAGTTGAACAATTGTGTTATGTATCATTGGGGGTGGCAGTATCTTAGGGCGCGGTCACACTGGCCATCCCAAGCACCCTTCAACCCTAAAGTCCAGATCGTTTGGCCAGTGTGACCGCTCCGTGCCGTGTTTAGGCACGGTACACTTCCTTGGCTTTGGCACACTTCGGAGAGGTGTGCTTTAGCACGCTACACTTCATGCACGAGCACAAGCACAGTGGTACACAACGCTGACAGCCTTCATTATGGAGAAATCCAGAGTTTCATGTCTGTATCTGACTAAAATGAGTCAATATGAGCCACAAAGTAGCTGTCATGTTCTCTGTGTTGTTCTCCGATGTGCCGGCCAGCTTGGGAATGGCGCAGCAGGGGGCTTGAGTAAGGCACGGTACAGATAGCCAGTGTGGCCACGCCCTCAATCTGTAAGGAATCGGGTCGGGAACTGGAGGGCTGCTGGTTCAAGTCCTGGTGCGGACAAAGTTTGGAAATTTGTCTGGTAACTGGAGAGGTGCCAGGTCACTTCCTGAGCCCTGCAGGTGCCCTTGAGCGTGGCACTGAACCTCCAACTGCTCGAGCGCAGCCTTCCCCCGCCCCCCTCATCTCTCTATCAGTGCATGTCCACAGGATCCTGTTTGTGCATGTATGTGTGTGTCCTCCTGTGTGTGCCTCCTGTGCGTGCTCAACAACAGAGGGTAAAAGTAATTTTCCCTAAAGTATATCTCCTCCCATCCAAAATACTCTCGATACTCTCCAACGTCTCGGACCCCTTTTTTGGCTCTCACCCTCAGACTTTCACATTATGGGAGACATGTGTGTTTACGACTGGGCCCCAAACATTTAGATCCATAAAAGACTAAATCCTAACCTGAACCACTCCGGGATCAAGCAGGACTAAAGTCTGCTTTTGTTGGGGACTATTTCCCGCTGCGGATGGATCCTCATTTGGTGCTCTAGTGATTATTTGGGGCAGCAGCAGGGTGTGTGAAGGATTCAGGCAAAATAAACAACATTGTTTTTTTCATGGTGTTAAAGAAACATGTCATCCAGTGCAACAGTGTGGCTCACTGATGTGTTTCAAATCAGTTTTTTTTTAAACAACAATAAAGCTTTTTGGTGCGGAGACCTCGGCTATGACCGGTTCATTAGCTCTTAAACACTTTGATAATGTTTATATAACAACATCCAGTAAACGTTTTATCTGCACTCAGTGACACACACCTGTCTTCATTTGATCCCTTCGCCTGCTTTCAGACTCGTTCTCTCTGGCTGGAACTCCTCTGGGGGTGTGGAGGAGGATGGAGCGAGGAGGGGAGAGTCCCATCACCCAGGACAGTCCCGAGCGGAGGGGAGGCAGCCCGGACCTCAGCGGACTCCCACCGCCAGGGAAGAAGGGCCGACTGGAGCTCAACGGGAGCCCCACGGGGCAGAGAATACGTCATAATGGAGCGCCGCTGAGACCCCTAGGAGGTAAGAGATGGGCTTATAAAGACATGTACGTGGGCTTTGACAGGAGATTAAATTTTTGTTGTTTATTGTCTGATGAAAATATGAATTTACAAGGAACAAAATTACCATCTGAATGAAACAAAACAGCCGATCCCGAGTCAGGACAGTGAAATAATCACAAAATGTTATTACGTACCTTTTAAATGCACAGTCTGCAAATTCCACCACCTTCCTTATGCAGCGGTCTTTGACGTAAGATCCGGTGTTGCCACGGCAACGATAAACATGCCGTGTCTGTCATGGCGGATGTCACGATATCTACTTCACCATGTTCCTCTGACACTAATATGTGTCTCTAGTCTGTCTATAAACCCCCCAATGATGAGGTAAAGTCCATCCTCTCCATCTTTTGCCTGCTCCACTTTTCAGAAAATGTGTGCTCAAACAGGCCGTTTGGAAATTTTCCCTTCATGACATCACAAAGGGCAGTAACCCCTCCCCCACGTGGGTGACACTCCCACAGCTAGGTGTTTGTTCTGCCCTCTGAGTCTGCCTTCTCACTGTAAACAATAGGACATGGAGAAAGCCAGAGACACCCAAGCCCTTCCAGAGAGGGGGCGTGGTTAGACACAGCTCATTTACATTTAAAGGTACAGACACAGAAACAGTCTGTTCTAAGCAGGGTTGAAATAGAGAGGTTTATAGGCATGATCAAATCTAGGATCAGAGTGGATTTAGAACAAGAAACTTCACACACGTTTTGAGGAGCTCTGAGACTTATTTAAACTGGTTGAAGAGGAGGAGAATATGTGACCTTTAAGACGAGGAGGATAATTATTAGATTTATTTGTCAGTGTAGATCATTCTCTAGTCTCCTGCTGGTCCACTAAATAATCTCAGGTGTTGAGCTCTCTGGCAGCAGAGAGAGTGAGCTGTTGGCTCTGCAGAGAGTCACATCCTGAGCGTGAGCTACGTTTGGATCGGCGCTGTGTGTCTGTAGCGCGGCAGCAGCACTGCTGGAGGAGCCGAGCTGTTTCTGTTAATCTATACGTCAGGAGGGAACTGTATAATACAGGCTCACCAAATAAAGGAGATTGCTCCATATAAACAAGATTTATACAACTCACTCGGGGTTATCGATCCCTGCATTCATTGTGAACGTTGTTTCTTGTTTATGTGTGTGCATGCATGCATTGAACCCTCTCTGTGGAGCTTTCTGTTGCCAAATGTTGAGCAGACATTTCTCAGGGTGATTCTAAAATCTGGGTTTCCCTTTAACTGTAAAAAAGAACAACAAGAAAGAACACATATGCTTTACAATTTAACAGTTTAGCCTGAATTTATGTTTTGCGCCCCATGTACAGCAACCTTTGTCGCAGAGGCCGTGGGTTCGTTTCTGACCTCGGCCCTTTCTGCATATCATCCCTCACTCTCTCCTCCCACCATTTCTTTCTGCAACTCTGGAGGAGATCTGAAAGATTTCTTCTTGAATATTTCTAGGTTTAGACTTCTGCAGCTCACGTTTAAAACTTAAGGAAGCTTAACGATAAAGGAGTCCTTACCTTAAAACAGCAGAGCACATGGGGCGATGGTGGCCGGGTGGTTGGGGCGTGTACATAGGTTGTGGTCCTCGGAGTGGGCGGCCTGGGTTTGGGTCCGGCCTGTGGCTACTTTCCCACTCTATGTGTCCCTGGTTCCTGACTCTGTCCACTGTCCAGTCTCTAGAATAGAGGCATGAAAAACCCCAAAATCAATCTTTTAAAAACAACAAAAACAGCAGAGCGCCTGTAAACAGAGCTAAGCTAACTTTAGCGGCAGCTCAGCTCTCGGCCTCTCAGATATGCTGTTGTTTATTTCATGCATGTGACAAATAACCAGAGATAAGTTCTTCATTGCTGCTCTAAAACAGTAGTTTGCAGTCGTAGAATTTATACCTCCATGTTAATAACACAGAAGGCCGTATATGAGGCGTTTCTGATACTGGAATTTCAATCAGGAAAACTTTAGTTTGGACCTATTTGTGGTTTTGGAAGAGTTAGAAGGGATAGATAATCAACAAGGATTAGACCACTGAAAGGAGAGAAGAATGAATATTCAGAGGAGGACTGAGCTTGAAGAAGAAGAAAAAAGGAGGAAGAAGAAGAAAGTTTCTGTGAGAGAGAAAAGTGACAAAGAGGTTTTGAGCGCGGGGCTGAGAGAGGAAGGAGGAAAAGGGGGACGGGGTTTCCTGTTCTGAACGGATGGTCGGCGTGTAATAATGACGGGTTGTCTTTGAAGAACGGAAACTCGACATGTCTCCTCCAAAACCACACACTGCTTCCAGGAGGAGGGGGCCACACGCACAGACACAAATAGAGAGCAGCATTCAAACCCAAACACACAGCTTTACATTCTCACACACACCCCATATGTCCACATTCACACACTTCTACACTGTGACACTCACACCCAAGAAACGCTGCCAAAATACACACCCACTTACACTCCACACACACACACTTACACTCCACACACACACACACACACACACACACACACACACACACACACACACACTCTTACACTCCACACACACACATTTCTTATTTAAATACCCCGTTCACTCATCCCCATACATATTAGAGGGATTAGAGGTTTGAGGAAACATCACATCATCCAAACCAGATCATACAGTGAGCGGGCGGGTGATCACAGGATGAGAGAGAGAGAGAGAGAGCGAGAGAGAGAGAGAGAGAGAGAAAGAGAGAGAGAGAGAGAGAGAGAGAGAGCTGGTCGGAGGGAGCCGCTCTGTGTTGACAGTTATATTTCCCTGTTGGGGGAAATTCACTTACTTGAATTGGCGCGGTGCTCCAGTGTGTAATTCACTCCATGAGAGCCTGGAGGACTGGGAGCCGAGTGATTAATGAGGAGGAAATAGAAATAGAGGAATTGACTGATTAAAACAACGGGTGGGATGGATCTGAGGTGTGTGTGTGTGTGTGTGTGTGTGTGTGTGTGTGCATGCTGGGAAACAGGAGGCATATGTGTGTGTTGTGTATCCGTGCCCTGTGTTATTAGTGCTGGGACGCTGCCTAATGCTCTCAGTCCATCATTTCTTCAGAGAGCTCTAATTAATTGGCAGTTGACAGGTGGCCCAAAACCAAAAGCCTTTCAGGAAAAAGGCGGAGATTGAAGAGGAAGGATTGATATTACAGCGCAGAGCCAGGAGGACACGGAGGATACTTCAAGTCACCAGAAACTGAAAACACTCGGCGGGAACAAATGAATGTGTTCACTAAAAAGCTCAGTCTCTCTTTTAAATAATGTTGAGCCAGTCGTACAGGTGAGGGCACATTGCAGCAGTTTGACATCATCATGTGTTTCAGGTAGTTACGCTGATGGTAAACAATACGATGGTGGTTGGCCGTCGGCTGTAGTCTTTGCGGTGTGTTCTGGTGCAACTTTTTGGCCAAGACAAAAGGCGACTTGAGGCGACGCCACACTAGTTCTTTGCCATCTGCTTGGTGCGTCAGGGCCTTAACACTCAACCCCAAGTTACTCCCGCTGCTTGTTCAATCACTTAAAAGGCACAATGTGTGGGGAATCATGGGAGTTCCCTCTGCTTTTTCAGGTCAGTTTCCTGTGTAAACCTTGTAATAAAATTTAACATATTGAACCTTCAACTGATATTTCCCTTATAAGGAGCATTCATGAATGTGTGACTGTTATCTGTTTGAGAAGAAGAAGTTTCAGAAGCTCTTATTTTCAGTGTGCCGACATTTCAACAAAGAAGAACGTTTCATCCTCTTCAGTTTTCTCTGACTCACTCTTAGCTGTGGCACATCAGAACAATGAATACATGAATAATCGCTGTCACTGTTTCGGGGAAGGCACAGAGAGAGAGAGAGAGGAGAACTGTTTTGAAGTCAATGACAACGACCAATTTAGTCATTTAGGTTAGATAACCGCACGCCGAAAAACCCAACCCCGATAAAACACACGGCTGACTGAGGGATGAGTCTGAGCCCACAATAATGTCCAAATTTCTCTGCATTTAACCATTAAAAATAATTGTTATAACTTTTATCTTCCACATGTGCTGCAGGGCAGAGAGTTACGCAAAGACTTTTTATGTGTGTGCGCGCGTGGGTGTGTGTGTGTGTGTGTTGGGAGAGCTGCAGCGTGCTTCATGCACACTAAAGGTTTCTTGGAGGATCTGGTTTGTTTCTCACCTGGTTTGAATTTGTATCTCTGAGGAAGATTCAGAATCCCTCCGTTAATTCACAGTTTCCATCATTTTTCTTTAAATCTCCTCTTAAAGGAAACATTTTTATCAGTACAGCCGCTTTAGTGCAGCTGTGTTTATTTGAATAGTATTTGCATAACTGTTTTTATTATGGCTTCGTATGTAATCGGCTGTTAGATTAAATACCTGGAAGTCTGGAGAGGACTGTGAGCAGCTCTTTTGCAGTTGGTTCATCCCTCCGTCTTTTAAAGGAAGAATGTGTGACATGTTCCACATAAATATATCAGAAATCCAGTCTATCCTGTGTAAATGTGTCTCTGAGTCATGACTATAATAAGTGAGAAGCTCGAGTCCCGCTGGATGTGTTGTTGTCAGAGCCGTGTTTACATAGACGGAAAGGCCGGCTCATTTCAAAACAATTGAAAGGCTGTAAGACATTAAAGATCCTTCTCTCTCTCTCTCTCTCTCTCTCGCAGGTCTGATGATTCCAGTCTTCTGCGTGGTGGAGCAGTCGGACGGAGGGATGCCGACAGACGGGTGTGATGGCAGAGAGGAGCACGCTGAGTTTGTCCTGGTCAGGAAGGATATCCTCTTCTCTCAGCTGGTGGAGACAGCTCTGCTCGCCCTCGGATACTCCCACAGCTCGGCCGCACAGGCCCACGGTCAGTCTGAGAGATGCTGCAAACGCCTGCGCTGCCATAACGCTTTTGTCTTCACATGTTTCCTGTCGTTTGAAAGATTTCTCTTCAGGCTCGAACATACGTATTCTTGCCACCCTAAGCTGTAAAGCCGAGTCCTTAAAGCATCTGAAAATATACCCTCGTGAATACCTACATTAAAGCATCTCACACAGACCGGGATAAAATGATACATTTCAAACTTTGAAGCAAAAGTTGTGAGTATTAGAGAAGTTTTGACTCACCATGTGATGTGCGGAGAGCCTCAGGCTGCTCCTGACTCATGATTTTTTTAAAGTTTCATTTTTTTGCAGAAACATCTGACCTCAGGATTGTGCTTTTAAATCTGCAGCTGCATTCTTAAAAGACGAGTCAGGATGGGACATTTTGGGAAACAGCTTATTTGCTCTTCAGACGGGAACATTTGCACCTCAAAATATGAAGCTAACGCCTGCTAGCTTAGCTTCGCTTAGCATTGAAAAATCAAGATTGGGAACAGGTAAAAAGGTTTGGTGAGAGCTAAAAGAGAAGATAACGATCACTAGCTTGTTTTTCTATGACTGTATGCAGGTACAGCCTGTTTGCTTAGCTTAGCATCTAGGCTGTACACAGGGGGAGAGTGTTAGCCTGGCTGTGTCTGCGTAAATTAATCATATTTAGAGGAGCTGGTAGACAGAGTTTACAACTTCCTGTTAGAGCCAGGCTAGCATTCACCCATGTCCCCAGGCTTTATGTTAAGCTAGGAGGCTAACATACGTAGACATGATAGTTTAAAAACTGTGTATAGAGAGAGAGAGAGAGAGAGAGAGAGAGAGAATGGCATGCAGGAAAGGATTCACAGGTTGGATTTGAACCCGGCCGCCAACCTGGAGGACTTTCCCCTCCCTACATGGGGCGTGACTTAACCACTAGGCCATCTGTGCCCCATGTCACAAGGGGCACAAGGGGCTGATCCCCCGTAAAGTCCTAAGGCTAAAGTCGCCCCTGAAGTGCTCTATCTTTAAAATCAAACTTCAGATGGAAAGTTCATGACGAGGATCTTTGAAGTGGTGACACAAATGTTTGTTTGGGAACCGACACCACAAAAAAAAAAGAAAAGAGCTTTGTCACCATGCTGCAGCTTCAATCAACTGTGATGCAGAGAAATATATATAAACAGTATTTTCTAAACCCTGTATCTATGCTATCATTTAAACATCTCAGGCGCCGCTTTTGTTTGTATGAGGAGTGTTTACTCGATGCCATTAATGACAGTCGTGATTTTTCCACCCACCGCACGTCTCACTCTGTGCAAACTTCGGAGCCTCTGACTGAGAATTAAACACCGCACAGGATCAGAAGGATCTCTGAGAGGAGACTCCGCTTGGCGTCCTGAGAAGAAATCTGGATGTGAGGTCGACTATTTAGAGCCGACACCAAACTGTCACAGCGGCAATAAGGACAAGAATGTTTCAAAAACACAACTAAGACACAGACAGAGCCTGTAAAATTCATTAAAGACACGACAACAAAGAGCCGGACAGGAATGTCTCCGCAAGACCAAAATACACTGTGAGAGTGAGTGTGTGTGTGTGTGTGTGTGTGTGTGTGTGTGTGTGTGTTTCTGTGTGTACAGTATGTGTGAGAATGTTTATGAAGCAGAGGAAAAGAAAAACTCTGTAATTTATTGTCGCACACATGGTAGTCATCTGCAGCAGGACAGTGTCGTTTACTGCTGTCTTTTCTCAACTATGCAGAAAATGCCATCTGGGGAAGTTGCCTCACACCGATGTAAAATGGAAACAACAGTAAGCAACACGAGTATCGCAACACAGCGAAGGCGGTGGGAGATCCCCATCTGTTAGAGATCTGGCTGCACTGTTTGTGTGTCTGTGTGTGTGTGTGTGTGTGTGTGTGTGTTTGTGTGTGTGTGTGTGTGTGCGATCGAGCAGGTCTATTTTGAATTACCGCTGCAGAACGAAGAGCGTGCATGTGTGTGTGAGTGTGTGTGTGTTCTCTCGTCCCATAAACAGTCACAGGTAATCCCTTTTACAGCCTCAAGGCCAGCAGCTCTTATCAGACCTCCAGCCCACCTGAAGCAGAGCGTGTACTCTTGACCTGCACCTCTCTGCTTTCTCTTAAGCGTCCTGACTCTCATCTCAAACCTGTCATATGTTTGAGTTTGTGCACATCGAGCTTGCAATTACAATTTAAATGCCATGTGCATCCAGTGCAACGTTTCTGAGAGTGAACACAGACAGAATCTGGGAGGGTTGTCAGAGTTTGATTTGAGCTTCAAGGCGTCCAAACTCATGATTTAACCTCCTGTCCTTGCAATGACAATCAGCCTAAGGATTGTGCACACACATCTGTGACGCTAAACACTACAGCAAAGTAGTTTAGCCTAGCTTAGCATAAAGACTGCAGGATCTAGCTGATACGTCTTTGCAAATCAAGCCTCTTCCACTCTTCTACTGTAGTTGTGAAAATTTCCCAACATTGTTCAGAGACGTGGATATGTGCATGCAAATCTGTTCAAACCTACTGTATGCAGACGTATACCTGCAGCCCACCCCCGATAAAAACTGTGCCAAGTCAGAGTGAGTGGATGTATGAACACAGCAGGTAATAGTCCGGAACATTGGTGGAGAGCGAGTGGGCATGGGGATGACGTTGTTCTCATTGAGCGGAGTTTCTCTGCTTTATACTCCTTACTGCTCGCCTCAGTTGTCTGAATTATGTTTTCTACTGTTGTTTTTGTGATGTAGAAAAGACCTCATACATGTCGTAGTGAGATTAACACAGAAACAGTCACCATAAATGGAGACTCCTCCTCCTCCTCCTCTTTGTAAACCAAGCCGTGCATCTCGTGTTCTTGAGAGTGCGTCTGACACGTTCTTTAAATCTGTCTTGATTTAAAGAAGATCCAGAAATACAAAGTGCATCATGGTGTTTTAAAGGCGTTTAATGGTTTTTATGATGTGTTTTGAATTTCGGGCATCTGATCCGGATGCCTCCTGGTCGCCTCCCTCTGGAGGTCTTCTGGGCACGTTCAGCTGGGAGGAGACCCCGGGGTAGACCCAGAGCTCGCTGGAGGGATGACATATCCCTTCTGGCCTGGTAACGCCTTGGGACACCCCAGGAGAAGCTGGAAAATGTTGCTGGGGAGAGGGACGTCTGGGGCAACGTGCTTAGCAGGTCTTGCTAAGCAGAAGAAAATGAATTGAATGGTTTTGAATTATTGACGCTTAAAGGTTTAACTGAGGCAGTCTCATCGCAATTTTGATTTTATTGTTCTCTTGCAGCTCAGTTTAATGACAGTTCAGCTTCATATTTATGTTATTTCCAGTATTTGTTGCCGCTAGTTGTAGTTGCAGATCTTTTGTGTCTACTTTGGTTTTAAGATTTAGGTCTGCCATCAACAGCCTGTCGGAGTAATAAACAGCACACAGATGCAGTGAAGGCCTTAAATTAAACACTAAAATAGTACGGGGAGTGTTTGTTACGGTCTGCACATGAATGCCATTAGTAGCACTTTTAGCCTCTGTGTTTTTGCCAAACATCAGGGGAGGTCTCTCTCGCCCTCTCTCTGTCTGTCTCATCAGTGTGTGTGTGTGTGTGTGTGTGTGTGTGTGTGTGTGTGTGTGTGTGTGTGTGTGTGTGTGTGTGTGTGTGTGTGTGTGTGTGTGTGTGTGTGTGTGTGTGTGTGTGTGTGTGTGTGTGTGTGTGTGTGTGTGTGTGTGTGTGTGTGTGTGTGCGCGCGTGCGTGTGTATGTAGAAAACAGCGAGCCACATTGGTCCCCTGTCCACATCAATGCACTCCCCTCCCTAAAAAAACACACCACAGCAGGGGCTTCAAAGACGAGACCGAACGGGACGTCGCAGCTCCGCACAAACAAAACGTCCCAGGAATGACAAGAACACACTCACACACTCGTAAACTCGATTTAACCTGTGCTACGATGTATGTGCACATGCTTGAAGTTCACATACTGGGCGTAGAATCCCGTGTTGTCATGCATTATCACAGACAAAACACACGGCCTTCCCCCCAGCTCCTCTCAAATGAATACTTTTTGTTTTTAAAACAAGCGTTTATGTTAAATGAATAATTTCTGGCTTAAATTATACATTTTTTCCCCTGCGGTCCACGACCAAAATTACACAGAGTCCCGGCTATTTTCTGCCTGTTTGAATTGTGTCCTGCATTCTTGTGTCCCAGCGGTGTATTTAAAGTCCCCGCCGAGGACCACGGCCTTTCTTTAATTAGCTCAGCCCAGTAATTAACTGGGAGATATTGTTTATTTCAATTATAAGGGTCTGAAGGCTTTTATAGAATAGATGGGAGCAGACCTGTACTTTACGGCTTTGCTCGGTGAACGGTTAACAGTGGTCAGTGAGAGAGAGGGAGGGAGGGAGAGAGAGGGAGGGAGTCGTTGCATTGTTGCAGTGCCACGTCTAACAGGCCACAAAGGGTCACTGCTATTTCCTGGACGTCTGATTTGAAGCCTTCTGCAGATCAGAGTCGGGTTGTTGTTTTATTTTCGGCATCGTCCACACATGAAAGGCTGATCTATGTCGACAGATTCTACACGTAAAGGGAGTATGGGATAATACTGAGTAAAAATGGCCGACAGGATGAGTGGGGTCGGGGTCTAACTTACTCAGGAAATCAATCATTTGAGAGAAAATACAGATTTAAAATAATGTAGTTTCTGATGTAAACAAATATTCTGTTGTTATTTACAGTTAGAGCTGCGTCCATAGCAACTGTTACCTTCCTAAAACCAGCCCAACTAGAAGAGGCGACACCTGCGAGCTCGTTCAGGCGGTCAACTGGAGCTGCACTGATTTAACACCTGACATGTGAAACACATCTTTCCAATTAGCAGTTTATTTAAGCTGCAGCATCGCCGCTCTCTCTCTCATCACCAGCTCTGACCTGGCACTGCACCCTCGCTAAACTCCACCTCCACCCCAACATCTGTAAAGGCCCCAAGTATTTTAAAATAATATATTTTATATGTTAAACCTGAAAAGTAAACAGTATCTAAAGCTGTAAATGCAGTGGGGTAAAAATCACAAGGCTATAGTTGCAGAAATAAGAAGTCAATTATCCTAATTTCGATCAGTCCTTGAGTGAATGTTCTCCACACCCCTGATAGTCCTGTTTAAAAAAGATCAAACTTCTCAGTAAATATCACCAGAATAAAAATAGCAGATCTTGTTTCTGCACGTCGAGAAATAAAATAAAATCAGCCCAGAATCTTCACAAAAAAAACGGTTTCGCAGAGGAAAGCCCTCCCTGAAGTGAGAGCATGACAGGCGCACCACAGGGTGCAACCATGGGTGGCAGGGGTGAGTCAGATGCATGGGGTTTCCCTCAGTGTGTTCCAGGGGTGGAACCTGGAACCCGTTTGGAAGAAGCCCTGCATGCGTGTGCAGGCTGCTACGACCATTAGGACTTACTCTAACACGGGACAATGGGATTACTGTGTGTGTGTGAGTGTGTGTGTATGCGCGTGTGTGTGCGCGTGTGTGAGTGTGTGTGAGTGTGTGTGTGCGCGGAGGCATTCATGCATGCAGGCCTGCGTGAGTGTTGATGAGCTGAGACTCCAGTGTGTGTGTGTTTGTGTTTTTGTGCGGATGAGCACACTCAGACATGAGCCAAGCCACCAGCCGGCCACATGAAGGCGCGTCTGTGGGAGGTGGAATTTTAATGTGGAAATGGGAACAATGATTTCTACTTTTAAATGTGGACGAGAAGCAGAGCATCGAACAGCGCACCAAAAAATGATGAATCAATTATTAATGCATTTACCGTCACACTGTGAGCGTGTGAGTGTGTGTGTGTGTGTGTGTGAGTGTGTGTATGTGTGTGTGTTTGCATGAGAGCTGGTACATGTCGGCCTCTCTGTGTGCTGTCATGTGTCCTCTGTGAGTTTGTGTTTGTCTGCTTATTCACGCGTTTGCTTCCACCCAACTTGGCATTAACGAGATTGTTATGGCTTATTTTTCTCAGATGCTGCACGCTGGAGATTTTCAGAAGGAGAAAAAAAACTGTTTCTTTGTGTGTGTGTGTGTTTGTGTGTGTGTGAGAGAATGAAAAGCAAGGCGTGATGGGCTCGAGTGTTTCCCTCTGACCTGAGTATTTTTTTCCATCTTTGCTAAACGCTCTTAATAATTTTTTCCCGTACAAAAGTCTTTTACACAGGAAGTTGTCGTTGTCATGTGTGAAATATGTGTGAAATATTCAACTTAAATCACAGAATAATGTCACAGAACTTTAAAGAACTTTTTACAACCCAAAGCTAGAAAGTTAACTTTCAAAGATCTGTGGAATTTATTTTGATAAAGAAGCTACGAGCAGAAAAATATGATCTCAAGGCTGCAAATTAATATGTTAGTGACTTAAATACAGTAAATTATCATCCACTAGGGTGTAGTTTTATATGTGAAATTTACATTTTATTGTTGCAAATATTTAAATTAATGATATAAATACCTGAAAACAATTTTCCTGCATCCCATTATTTCTGTCCCAAAACAAAACGTTTCTGAAGAATAAATAAAAAGGTGTCATATTTTTAAATCTTTATTCCTTTAACTGGATGTTTCCGACTTTTAACAGACGAGAAACAAAGCTTTGATTTAAAGACATCACTTTATACGACCTGGATGACCTGTGTGTGTGTGTGTGTGTGTGTGTGTGTGTGCGTGTGTGTGTGTGTGTGTGTGTGTGTGTGTGTGTGTGACTGTAGGGTGTGGGCATCCTGTTCATTCGCTGCCCCCCCCCCGATCCCCCACATATGAACAGATAATAACAAACATGGGTCTTCGTTCTGATGGGAATCAGAGATAGAAGCTCGATATAAACAAACAGGAAAAGAACAAAAAGAGAGAGGGAGAGAGTGATCAGAGCGAGAGGACGAGAGAAATATGAAGAACAGGAGAGAGGGAGATACAAAGGGGGGGGGGGGGGGTGGTGCAACTTCTCAGGACCTGTCTGGATCTCATTTAGAGGATAGTAATGCGATTATCTTTGTTTAGTTTTCACAGCTCAAGCCGGTCCACATGAAGAACCTCTGAGCGAGTTTGTGTCAGTGTGTGTGTGACAGTGAGTGTGTGTGTGAGATGATGCGAGTGTGTTTGTGTGTGTGTGACAGTGCGAGTGTGTGTACCTGAACATCAGGGACTTAAAACACCTGAGCGTTATTGTTCAGGTTGCTGGTAAGGTGAAAGGTCAAAGGTGTTGGGATGACTTTCAGGCAGTCACTGTTCTCTATTACTGTTCAGGAAACGCCGCGTTTTTTGTCAATGCGGCAACATGTATGAATTTGGTTACGTGCGCTTTGGCGCCCACTGAAGGTCTTTGTGTGTAACTGCACCGTCGTAAAGCACACATAGGTCTGTATCCCCTCCCCCCTCATCGACAACGTGTATTTGTTGACAAGCAGAAGCTCACAGCTTTTTCTCCGGCTTCTGCAAAGCCCGGGTGAGAAAGCCAAAGAACCACGTCGACTGACAAGGTTCAGTAATATCTGACTCTGTGAGCGTCTTCAGCCACTTGTTTGCAAACTGCTCTGATATTTCCTCTAGTCCAGCTTCTTGTGTGAATGTCAGAGACATGCTAGGACACCGGCTTCTACTCGAGTCGATCATGATGTACTTTCTACTTTTTTTACTCTGGTCGTATTTTTGTTGACCTAAAACTGATCATGTGAATCATTCTTTCGTGTCTCTCTTCAGGCATCATCAAGGTGGGACGGTGGAACCCTCTGCCCATCCACTTCCTGACTGACGCGCCTGAAGCGACGGTCGCCGACATGCTGATGGAGGTCTACCACATGGTCACGCTACGCATCCAGCTACAAAGGTCCGGTCTCACAGCTCACAGATCATGATGTTTCTCTGAGAAATGATGCATTGCATGTCAGAGGGAGAAAGCAGAAATGTTTACTCATCAATCCTCCTCCCTCTTAATCTGACAAACATCATTAGAAAGGCTGCACGTCCGTGTTTTATGGCTGTTTGCGGTTCGACTGAGTCAGCGGTTCGGCCCACGGGGCAGCTGATGTCACTGCAAATAATCGCACTTTAAGAATTCACCATATCTATGAAAGAAAGGAGCAGGAATATTGAAATGATGAAGCTTCAGTTAAGCAGCCCGGTGGGGATTTATCTATTATCTGTCTCCGTTATGGAGCCGCCGTCTGCCAGGCACTCCTCGTTCCCCCCCGAATACGTGAAGCAGGATCCTGATGGACGGATAAAAACAGATAAACTCCAGATGAGAGAGTTATTATTGTTATTGTCTTGGCACGAAGCAGCCAGGTTTGTTTACGTGTTTGTGTGTGTATCCATGGTGATGGAAGAGCTTTGGCGCACCCGGAGACAAAGTGATTTATTTGAGGTTAAAATGACATAAAAGCAGGACGATGGTGGAGAGATAGGTCGATACAGGAAGTGGTGGTTTGAGGAAAAAGATTAATGAAAGATGTTTGAATGATACATGAATTTAACGAGACGTTTTAAAGTGAAAGGAAGCAAATAAAATCTAAAGATTATTATCATTCTCAAGCTTGTGGGCTCAATATGTAAATGGACTTGAGCGTGTATATTTATTTTCTAGTCTTCTGACTACTCAAAGGGATTCACACTCTGATGGTAGAGGCTGCTGTGTAAAGAGACATCAGTATTAAGTCATGCATTCATACACATTTACAAACCGCCGACAAAGCAGCGGGGTCATGTTTGGGATAAATGTCTTCCTAAAGGACACATCGGACATGTGGCTGCAGGAGCTGGGGATCGAACCGCTGGCCTTCCGGTTGAAAGACAACCCCAAGAAGCTCCGCCCACTGCAGGACGTAGTGTGTACGTTTACTGCTTGTACCTACACTGCAAGCTAACGCACGCTAGCACAAGCCAACCGCCGGTGTTTGTCAGACCAACTCCACGTCCCATGAGTAAAAGCCAACTCAAGGTTCACCCTCAGGTTTTAGAACGAGCTTTATCCGCTTGGTGTTTCTCCTCACTGTGATTTATATTTTCACTTCTTTGCCGCTACGCTGCGTCCAATCGCTGAATTGTATCCACTCCTAAACTCACCTGCTGCACTGTCATTGGCTGGAGGAAACACACCAGCTCCCAGTAAAATCCAGTCAGAGGACAGGGTCTCTGCAGACACAGTCACCACCACACATGTACGGAGGCCCAGAAGGGACGATGGAGCAGCTTTACTTTAGGAGAAGTCTGCATTTTATTTTGAAGGAAGAAGCTGCTGACTCTGTCTTTAATGATAACAAATTGACAATAAAAGGACAATAACAATGTGTCCTTAGTCCATTTATCTCTTTGCTTAATTATGTAAAGTTGTTTTTGACTCGTGTGTTGGTTTTTGTCTCGTAGTTTCTCGAAGCTGGAGGACCTTCCCTGCGAGCAGTGGAACCACGCGACGGTGAGAAACGCTCTCAAAGAGCTGCTGAAGGAAATGAACCAAAGCACTCTGGCCAAAGAGTGTCCTCTGTCACAGGTAACAACAACCGGCTGCTGCTAAACAATATCCACAGCGGGCGACCGCGCTCGTCCGTGATATGATCTTTAGTCAGGGGCTCTGAGTTTCAGATTTAGACTATGTAGGTGTAGCATGCTGCTAAAAAGTTCACATGATATTCGACAAATGTTTTGGATAAGCAGGCTCATGTGCGATCCAGTTGAGCAGGGAGATATTCAGGATGAATCCTACATGCATTTTATTGATTAGTGTAACATTTTAATCAAACTCCACCCCATGAAATTAAGCACAGTCTCCTCCATCGTGTTCAACTCCACAGCTGCATGTTTCCCCCTCTCTCCTGTCTCATAATAACTGCTGTATGAGATTTATGTGTGTGTGTGAGTGTGTGTGCGCATGTGTGTGTGTGTGTGTGTGTGTGTGTGCATGTGTGTGTGTGTGTTTAAATGGAGCTCTGGAGGGGGGGGTGTTGATCGCAGAATCAATTGCAAGCATATGTGTGTGTGGCTGGAGATTCCCTCTCTCTGCGCTGCACTGGCTCGAGTTTCCATGGGTGGCTTCCAATCATGATTAATGTTTGTCTGTTCCTATTGTGAGTGTGTGTGTGTGAGAGAGAGTGTGTGTGTGTGTGTGTGTGTGTGTGTGTGTGTGTGTGTGTGTGCGTGTGTGCGTGTGTGTGTGTGTTTACTTGAGCATGCCATGTGGTTGTTGCGTGAGTGTAAGCATTTCATATCATGTAGGTTATTAATTATCTCTCCCCGTGTGTCTCTCTCTCTCTCTCTTGCTCTCTCAGAGTATGATTTCCTCCATAGTGAATAGTTCTTACTATGCCAACGTCTCCACTGCCAAATGTCAGGAGTTTGGTCGCTGGTATAAAAAATACAAGAAAATCAAAGGTAAGCTCGCGGACGGTCCAACTTGTTTGAATGTTATTAAAAAGGGTCAAACTAAGAAATCTGGACTGTTCTGTACTGTGGGAGAAAGCTAAAGTACGCAGAGAGAAAGAACACGCACAGGGAGAACATGCTAACTCTCAAGGTGATACTAACCACTGCACCTCCCTGCAGCCCACAAGAAAACTTGACCCCTGACCTTTTGATTCTGCACTGGTATTTAGATAAACATTTACAAAGATCATGTACGAAACTCGAGGTGTAGTCGTGGTTGTCATGACGACCTTTCCTCAGCATCCCCCTCATGGATTGCGTTTGTGTTGTTGAGCAGGAGATTACCTGGAGAAGATGTGGTCGGGGCGAGATCCCTCTGACATCAAAAGTAAGAATCTGCTTCGTAGCTCCGCCTCTTTTTTGATGTGAAGCGTTTCGTTTCACCCGCCTGACTGTCCCTTCTCTTTCCAGTAGAGAGAGACAACATGGCCGACTTCTGCGTCCTTGGCCAGAGACCCCCTCCTCACCTGGCCGGCTTGGCTCAGCTCAATCACCTTGGGGGTGGCAGTCCCCTCCTGAAGGGGGGATCAGGAGACCCCCAGACACCCTCCCAGCCTCCTCAGCAGCCCCCTCCTCCCCAGCAGCAGCATTCACCTCACGGCCCCCTCCACCACAGCCCTCCTCTCCGCACAGGCCAGGTGCCTCCCCCGCCTCCTCCGCCCCTGCCCGGTGCTCTGCAGCCCCTGCTGGGTCCAGGTGGGATTCTCTCCCCTCAACTCACTCCACAGATGGTCCGCCAGCAGCTCGCCATGGCCCACCTCATCAACCAGCAGCTAGCTGTAGGCCGCCTGCTGGCCCATCAGCACCCGCAGGCCCTCAACCAGCAGTTTCTCAACCACCCGCCCATTCCGCGGGGGTCGTCCAAAATCGGCGACCATCCTGGAAGCAACCCGTCCGCCGCAGAGGTCTCGTCTGAGATTTACCAGCAGGTCAGAGACGAGCTGAAAAGAGCCAGCGTGTCCCAGGCCGTGTTCGCCCGTGTGGCCTTCAACCGCACACAGGTAAGAAAACAGGAGCGTCCTCCTGGTCACAGAGGGGAGGGAGGAGCATTTGTATTATTAAAGATCATTAAGAGGGTCGCTGATGGCCTAGCGGTTGGGTTGCACCCCCTGTACGAAGTCTTTAGTCCTCCGAGCGGATGGCCCAGGCTTCAGCCCAATTTGTGGCTTCTGTCCAGCATATCCTGTCCTTTCAAAATAAAAGCAAAAAGCCCCAAAAATGAATCTGTAAAGAAAAGTTAATGAATAAATCTGCTAAATTATGTTACATAATTGGTGCTTAAAATTCAGGTGAAATCTGCAATTAAAGCAAATAAACGTGGTCATCCCAGTGCAACAGTATTAGTGTGTGTTGGAAGCTCACACACATTAAATCACACCTGGCCTGTAAAGCAGTAGGTCTGTGATCCACCTCCCATTACATTGATCTAATGGGGCGTGTGGTGACCAGTTTAGCACAGCCTGAATGCATCAGGTGTTTGTGCTGCTGCGAGGGCGGAGGAGACTCAATGACCCAGCAAGATTCCTGCTACGCTTCCGCTAATCCCCCCGAAAATACCCCAGGTGGGTGACCATGAACTTAGCCAAACCCTGTGTGAGAAATTAGTGAAGTCAATTTATATTTGAGTCGCTTATCTCCTCTCAGGTGTCAAGACGATCCGTTACCGTCTGAGGAAATGTATTTTCAATAAGTTACAAAAGATGATATGTAATCATTTTTTGCATTATCTAGTAAATTCATCTCATGTTATTTTGTCTCTTCCGGCTCACCGTAGATAGTGGTCCTCAGCGTCTCCCTGTAGTCTCAGTGATGTAAAAGAAGGACACTGCTGCATCTTTGAATGTCTCATTTCACTTTAACAAACTCTCAGACGGCTCAGCTGACGAGTCCAAAATAATATCCACGTTATGACATCACACATTGACCTCTGTTACCGTTCCTTTGAGCTGTTTGACTTTAGTGCCACTCAAAAATCTGATTTAACAACTCAACACAACATGCATATCTGAAGGTAGAACTGGACATGTAAAGCTTCCATGAGGAACTTTCATGTCGGGTCAGTTTTAGCGCCATCTGTGGACAAAGTCGTCCTGTTCATGAGTAAGACGTGGTTTCAGACAATCGAATCTCATCCTCCTTTATTTTGAAAGTCCAACATGTCACTCACTGTGGGAGTCTTTCCCGTGGGAAATGTAAACAAAGTCTGTCTTTGGTAGTTTAATCACTTCTTCCTACACCGACCTGGTGACCGCAGTGGATCAGGTAAATCTTCTCGCTGATTGACTCGTGAAGAGACGTCAGTGTTCATGTCAGTCTCTTTCATAACCAGCTGCTAAAAAACTCCTCACAGTAACTTTACACTCTGAGTCAGGTTTTCAAAAAAAAATGAGGTTCTGGCTTGTCAGATGTAAAGATTCGGTGCTTTTCCTTTCTAAATTGAAATCTTTTTGTAATCATTTGGTTGTTTTAGCTGCTCAAAATAAAAGCACTGTCCATAAATACTTGGCAGACGAACTTTAACTTGAGCTCTGCAGTTTAAACAGGATTATGGCTTTATGGCAGCAAAGAGAAGAAAACTGGGGGGTAAGGGAATCTAATTTATTTACAGTAAGTGATTATTTAATGTCTAAAATATGGCAGGCTAAGAACTGAAACCTTTACATTTCCAAATCCCAAAAAGTCCATCCTCCCACGTTTATAAGAGAACCTGCATTCAGAGAAAACGCTTCTGTGCACATCGTTTTGTTGTTAGGGAAGCTTTAGTCTTCCTGCAGACTCACTAATTATGTCTGTATTCATGGTCCAGGGTTTGCTGTCAGAGATCTTACGTAAAGAGGAAGACCCTCGCACGGCCTCTCAGTCTCTGCTGGTCAACCTGAAAGCGATGCAGAACTTCCTGAACCTGCCCGAGAGCGAGAGAGATCGAATCTACCAGGAAGAGAGAGAGCGCACCATGAACCCGACCGTCGGCCTCCCTGCATCCAACTCGTCCAGCCCGGGAACTCCACGCCTCTCACAAGTTAGTCTACAGCATTTATACCGTGGGGGTTTTCCAGAGGTGGTCAAAAGCTCCTGTGAGGAGTTTTCAGCTGGTTAAAGAAATAACTGAAATAAGGATAAATACATAAACTAACACACAGCGCCCCCTACAGGCTTGGAGTATGTGCTCCTGTAGAAAAGGCTGATCTGGCAGAGTTTCTCTATTTGCAGCAGTTTCTGAGACTTTGCACCTACAGGCCACCGTAGTTTTCAGCTGGTAATGAAATAACTGATATGAAGCCTGATGCCTCCATATGAGCTAAAGAAGCAAACAAGACCATCAGGGACAAAATTGAGCATCTCTTTAGAGTTATTATTTTAAATGTTTAGGTGTCAGACCGAAGGATTCACAGCACGATAGACGACTTTTCATATTCCAAAGATTCACAGTGAGTGATGCGTCCGACTGTAAAAAGACGGCAGGATGAGACTTCTGTCAGAAAACATGACCTTCACATGTACCGGACAGAATCAGTCAGACTCTACTCTGTCCACATGGGTCGTCAAAATGGACGCAAACCAAAAGTTCCCCTCAGTGGCTTTGAATGAATGATAAGGAAGTGTTTGTACTTTATTTCTGCTTTCTGTCTTTTACACATTTCTAAATCTGCGATTTGACCAGCTGAGTGAGAGGCTTGAAGAGGTCAAACAGCTCCAGAAACACTCGTAGTATAAAGATCAACTTCATTAGACCGACAAAGTTTTGACTTGTGCGCCTTCATCAGGGTCCTTTCTACTCTGTAATTTTCAAAATGTCTGCTTTTAGGAGGAGCAATCAAACCACTGCACAAATAATAAATGAGTGATATTTAGATGATGCAAACATTGGATCATGCTGTGTGTGTGTATGTGTGTGTGTGCATAGAAAGTGTGGGAGAGGGGCTTGGATGACCAGCTAACCCCCGATACCTGGGCCTCCATCTGGAAGAACAAGACGAAGATCTCCAACTCGGTGAGTCATCTGAGATCTCGAAGCTGCCCTCGAAAAAAGCTTCGCTGCAGCACGTCATGTTTCCTTTTTTTTAAAATCTTAAACAAATTCAGTTTATAATGGAAAACAGCTTCAACGTTTCCGAGCAGCATATTGTAAACATGAAGGACATTATGCAGCATTTGTTTCCATCTGCGGAGAATAATTCAGCGACATCACTGATAAGGGTTTCTCTGTGATGTCAGAATCTGTGTGCTGTTCTTATTATGTCTATGTGGAATTATCTCAGCATCGTTTACACTGAGGGAATGTCAGCTAGCTGGTCCGTACTTGTCTCGTGGACGACTTCAAACGGTGTGTACACAAGCTCTCCGAGAGCCAGTACATGTCCGCTCAAACAGAAACAACAAAGAAAGACAAAAGAGGAAGACTTAATGACTTTGATCTGTAAACAAAAGTCATGTGGAGACTTGCGCTGCAGATGTGAGCGCTGCACGGCTCGGCCTGATCGTCAGCTGATAACCTCCGTCCTCACATGTAAACACACGACAAAGATGCTTTGTGGATAAATCTGAAGCACTCAGTGAAAGATGTTGTGGCTTTATGACATTTCCTGTCGCACAAACTTATCTGATAGCTTCTCCATGAAAACACTCAAAGGACTTCATTCTGTACTCACTCACTGCTGGTCATTACATCATGTTCTCCTCCTGCAGCCGAAGCCGACCGGGCCGACTCCCGACCTCCCCATGAAGCTGGACTCGCTGGTCAACATCACATCGGGGATCTACGACGAGATCCAGCAGGAGATGAAGAGAGCCAAAGTGTCCCAGGCGCTGTTCGCAAAGGTGGCTGCCAACAAGAGCCAGGTGAGGGAAGCATGAGAACCAAAATCTTTAATCCAACGGTCAGGCATGTAAAGACAATTTAACCGTCTCTGCTTGATAAAAATATTAGGGATGAATCAGTTCAACATCGGTATCGACAGACATGGCACAGCAGCAAATAATTCTGCATGATTCTGATTCCGAGACGAGGTTTCTTTAGTGGGCAGATGAAGTCACCTGCGAGACAAACTCTGACTTATTTTCTTGTCAGACATGAGAGAAAATGTCTGGTACCAAGAGGAGTCATGCAGCAAACATCAGCATCGGCCCTGATTTTACCAATCGTTGCGTCTCTTAAAAATATTTATAAAAAAAGAAATTTGAAAAGCTCGTAAAGCTTCAAAAGTTTGGGGCGTTGGAGTCAGCAGCCAATGGAGAAACAGTGGAGTTGTTCTCAAATCAAAAAGAAGAGAAGCGTGCATTCAACCCTTTAGACGAAGACGAGGAGAGCTGAGACGACGTTACAGAAACTCTTTACAGGTGTGAGCGTGAGAAAGGTTGTATGTATGGATGTGTGCATCATCTTTACAGTATTTGCACGCTTGTGTGTGTGTGTGTGTGTGTGTATGTGTGAGCGTGTGGTTGGCGAGGTCCCCCAGGTGGGTGGGTCTGGGGGTGGCTGAGGGTCACGGCTCACTGCACCCATCTGCTGCAGCTGGCCACGAGGACAGAGAGCGAGTGGAGAGAGAGGGAGATGATCAGGCTATTAGCGGCGCTGCTGCCCGAGGTGCACGGCTGAACACAACAGCTGGTGTCACAAACCGAACCAGTCTAGCAGACATAATTCAATCTTCTCCATCTCTCCTCCTCCCCCCCACCGCCCCATCTTCATGTCCTACATTTACCTCTCTCACACTCTGAACACTTTCTCTCAACTTTTTGTATTTAAGTCTGCTCACTCGTCTTTATTTCACTAAACGCTCACAGTTCCCTTCGTCTGTCACGGTGTGTTCCCGTTTTAATTTATCTGTTTATACTTTAACTGGTCTCATGGTTCTTAACACATCTGCACTCGGGAGGTGTTGATTCTTGTGCTCCACAGCTGAAGATATTCCTCTAAAAGGTTCCAAAACAGACAAGAGAAAAGTCAGCACATTTAGTGTCCTTTAGCCTTTTATTATCCGGGCAGAGCAGCAGCGTACCGATCAGCAACTGATGCATTTCAGCTCAAAGCAATGTCCTCTTAGGGCTCCCATACTTTCCTCTTCTGTGACAGTAAACTGAATATTTTCTGTGCCAAGCTAAGCTTAGCTAAGCTAACATGTTTTAGCCTTATATGATGAGCTTCACCAACTTCAGAGAGGTTTCAAGCTTCTCAGCAAGAACTCAAAGAAGCACATTTCCCCGAATATGGTCATATTCCTCCAGCAACGCCTTACTCCACCTCCTCTCTCTGACCTCCACCTCCACCTCTGTCTCTGACCTCCACCTCCTCCTCTGTCTCTGACCTCCTCCTCTGTCTCTGACCTCCACCTCCTCCTCTGTCTCTGACCTCCACCTCTGTCTCTGACCTCCACCTCTGTCTCTGACCTCCACCTCCTCCTCTGTCTCTGACCTCCACCTCTGTCTCTGACCTCCACTTCTATCTCTGACCTCCACCTCCTCTCTCTGTCTCTGACCTCCACCTGCTCTCTCTGCGCCTCCTCCTCAGGGCTGGCTGTGCGAGCTGCTCCGGTGGAAGGAGAACCCCAGCCCGGAGAACCGCACTCTGTGGGAGAACCTGTGCACCATCCGGAGGTTCCTGGCGCTGCCGCAGGCCGACAGAGAC
Organism: Labrus bergylta; assembly: GCF_963930695.1. NCBI lineage: Eukaryota > Metazoa > Chordata > Actinopteri > Labriformes > Labridae > Labrus > Labrus bergylta. Next base: position 12,485,198 of record NC_089207.1, read on the forward strand.
CTGGCGTACGAGGAGGAGTCCCGACACCATCACACGGAGAGGCTGCACACCGTCCTCCACCTGCCACAGGACACACAGGTAAGAAGCAGACATCAGAGTGTTTACAGCTGCTGCTTACATGCAACTCGTATCTCTCCCCGTCCAGATGGAAGGTTATATTTACACCTGGCATTAAAATGCATCTCCGGTTCAGGCATTGGAAACAGATTTCCTGCACACGCCACCTCACCTCACAATATTTACATCTGCTGTAACGGATTGTAAACACCTCTTCCTGATTTACCACCATCCTGAAAATGCTGTTTCACCAACATGATTTGATTTGAGTTTGCATACTGAAGTTTATTTTCCACAGACATACTGAAGGTGTGTCCGCTGGATGAAAATGTGTTTTATTTACATTTTGTTAGGATCTTGTTTTTGTCAAATTTCTTGATCATTTCCAGAGATGGTGGGGTGGTGCATTGTCAAATCTGAAACTTATCTTTAAAGGATTAGTTTTTGTAGAAGACATCTGCACACCAAAGGTGAAATAATTAAAATATTTACAAGGAGGCTCAACGCCAGAGCTTTTCTTGGCTTCAACGTCCTCGAGAGTCAAATCATCCGAGTGAAGAAAAACTCAAATCCCCAAACGTCCATCTTTCATTTTTACACTTTGTCACATGTGGTTTTGTGCAGATGGAACTAAAGGTAATAAACTGAATCAATCATTAAACTATGTGGACCTGAGATGTGCCTTTTTGTTACCTTTGGAGCGGTTTAAGTCGATCACCTGAAGATCAGACTTCCAAAGATGTCCAAACCAACCAGCAGAAATACTCCTGAAATCTAACAATGTTAATCCTGACAGGACATTTTAATTTAGTTTTAATCTCAGTCATATTCAGAGTGTTTTTGTTGACATTAATCACATTTAAGTCTTTGCATTTTGATTAGTTTTTAGTCCAGACTAAGAGCACACTCACACAGGGCCATCGGTACACATCGCTCTGTCATTTCCTTTGCACAGTAAGAAAAGGGGGGCGGCTTTGGCACAGTACAGTTGCTCTTGCACAAGCACAAGAACGGGTACAAAACGTGGACATGACGCCGTGCATAGCTGAGAAATCAGAAGGACGTATCTGACCAAAATGACTCAAAATAAACCCCAAAGCCTGTAAAGTATCTGTCATGTTCTCTGGGTTGTTCTCCGCTGTGCTGACTCTGACGCCGCGCTACTTATAAACAAGGTGTCGTATTATGATGTGATGACGTAAGCAGACCGTGCTCAGGCCCGATTTGTCTGAGGGAGGGGCAACAGGTCGAGTGTGATTGCACTCTTAGCCAGTGGCGCTGAGTCTCCATTTAGACTCATTTCAGTAAATATTTTAGCTGTGACTTTCTCACATAGTTTCATGATACCTGTCGTTATCAAACATTTATTAAATCTTTGTTTTAATCAGTTTGGTGTGAGTGCGTTCTGCTCTGTTTGATCTGGTTGTGTGTGTGCACATGGTGTGTTTGTGTGTGTACATGTGTTTGTGTGTCTGTGCGTGCCCCAGCAGAGTGAAGAGTAAACAGTGTAGCTGGGTGGTGTGGCACTGGAGGAAATGCCCTATTAGTTTAAGAATGGGAGGGGGGGGGGGGTAGAGAGGCTGCAGGAGGGCTGGGGGAGATCGATGCAGGACACACACACAGTGACGAGTCGGTCTCTGTCATTACTGTAACCCACCCACTCTAAAAGACACACACACACACACACACACACACACACACACACACACACACACACACACACACACACACACACACACACACACACCCCGTCTCTCTGCCTGTCTGAGTATTTCTTATCCTGGGCTGTAAAGATAAAAACTTATCTGTTATTGATTTTAAGTAGCAGAGAGCTCAGACATTTACTCCAACAACTCTTTTCTAACACTCTCTTGATGTGTCGCTCTTAACCTCACCACATAGGAGGGTTGGAGGGTCTGCACACAGCCACAAAACTTCAGGAATAAAAACAGGTTGCACACTGCAAACTACAACTTGAGCACTCCGGTATCTTCCTCATAACACAGCTCTGTACTTACACTACATCGACTGACTGCTTTTTGTAGGTCATATTTGGTAAAAGTTCATCTGGGACAGACGTCAGGTTTAAGAGTGATTGACAGCAAGGCCATAAAATATGCTGAAACTGCAACTTGCAGTGTAACATATTTGTGTCAGTGTGCAGGAATTATTCTGCAATATTTGAACACTGAAAACAAAAAACGATACTATATTTGACGTCTACGACTTCTATTTTTGTTGCCCTGGTATTGAGACTTTTTTCAATATTGCTCGATTTGTATTAATTTTGTATTAAAGTTTAAAATTTGGGTATCGTGAGAACCCACAGTTCAAAGGTCAAACACAGAAATCAAACAGTTTGCTTAAATATACACTTGGCATGTTGCATCCGAACCAGCTCATCCTGAAGCTCTATCATTCACCACATCCAGTCTACAGTCTATAGATAGAGTCTATACCATCTGCCGTAAATCAGAAACAGGCCAGCTCAGAAACTTCCGGTTCAGCGTTTCGACACGACTCCTACGGGTCCTTCTGTGGCCCCGCCCCCTTTCCCCTCTCCTCCCCGTTCAGAGCTGCGTATTAAAGGCTGATGGGAAGACTGGGCGGAAGCTGTGGTGGCACCATTAACACATTCCTGTGCTCCTCCAACACTCCCAGTGAAGACTAAAAATAAAAGTTTTTCCCTCATAACGCCCGTGTTGTAACCCCCCCCCCCCCCACCAACACACACACACACACACACACACACACACACACACGTCCCCACCCCGAGAGACACCGGGAGAAGAGCTGTGGTGAAACACACTGTGGTGATTTATTAATGGGAAACGAGGTGTGTGTAAGTTTGTGTGTGTGTGTGTGTGTGTGTTGCTGTCTTCAGACTCCCCCACTCCTCCTCCTCCACCTCCTCCTCCTCCTCCGTCCCAGATGAAGCCACCACCAACCTCAGGCTCCAGCCAGCCTGCCACCACAGACCACACATGTGTCCCATCTGCCACACACACACAGAAACACACACACACACACACACACACACACACAGAAACACAAGCACAGAAACACACACTCACACACACACACAGCTCTCACACTGATAGTGTGTAATGTGAGAGCTCTCCTTTGTGTTGCGGACAATAAGAGGGTCTCTAAATCTGTAACAAGTAACCACAGAATACACATGAAAAATGAATGTGGCGCTCAGGAAGGACTGAACTGTAAATCCCATAAACCGAGTAAATAATGGACCTTTAATGACGCACACAACTGGTTAGTCAACTGGCTTTTTTGAGGCCTCCAGTTTGGCATTTTGGCTGCAACTGCGTTGGTTTTTCTGGAGCCAGAAGTGACCATATTTGGGTGAGAGGCCAGAGCTCAGGAACTAGGTGTTAGCAAATGCTAAATATTCAAACTTACAGGCCGAGCCTGCGGCCAACAGTTAGCTAGCCACCATATAGTATGTTTATATGTACAAGTGGAGTAACAGTTTCAGCTCGATTAGGTTATTTAACTACTGTCCTGACCCAGAATACAGGCATCAGAGGAGAATCGATTTACTGACACAAATATGTCCGACCCCGGTGTGTCAGGTGGTGATTAGCCTCCTTTAAGCTAGTTACTGTAAGACCTTCTTCCTGTTCAGTTTCTGAATTAGCTGAGGTGACACCTAGCAGCCAGCTAGCAGGTCCCACTTGTCACTCAAAGAGGCCATGCCCCTCACTTTAAGCCTAATATTATTTAACAGGTGAGTGAACATCTTACTCTATACGGAGATCGACTCAGTTTTGGTGCCCGCCCCTAGTGGACACTAGAGGAACTGCAGTGGTGGCACTTTCGAGTTGGCCCTCGAGATTGTGCTTTTGTAAATCCACACACAAGTCATGCGTGTTTGCCTGGACCGTGTGGACTGTACGGGCACTAGCGTGAGCCATTTCTACATGTTTTGGAGCTCTGGGAGATCTCTGACTGTGTGTATTATGACTGTAGGTGCTGGTTGTGTGTGTGTGTGTGTGTGTGTGTGTGTGTGTGTGTGCATGTCAGTAAACTCAGCAGCATCACATTTCTCTGAGAGTGACACGGTCGTGGTGCTCGCCCCGCAGCTCTTATTCATACGGCTTTAGCAGTTAAGTGCGTCCCACAGCTAATTTGGCAGAGTCTGCCCTTATAAATTATTTCTTTATTGTTTTTGCTAAATTGATTTCTGCTGCAAGACGAAGGGGTGTGTGTGTGTGTGTGTGTGTGTGTGTGTGTGTGTGTGTGTGTGTGTGTGTGTGTGTGTGTGTGTAGAGAGAGAGAAAGAGACCGCTCACCGTGGCTGAGACCCCAGGAGTGGTGGACTAGAACAAGAAGTAACAACCGCTATGCCCTTCCTCCTCTGTCTGCAGCGACAAATAACTCAGTGGAAATCTCTCTGTCTCTGTAAAGAGGCAGAACGCTGAATAAATAAGAGCGGCCATGAGGACTGAGGCGGACTCTTCTGACTTTAATCATTAATCCCCAACTCTGTCAAGAGGCTACGTCAACTTTTGATGGGTCAACCACCACGGTTGCCCTAAACAAAACTAAAACTACAAACGGTAAAAATGACTGCAATGTGATTGAGGTTCCGTTTACATTTCTAACTTTTTCTAACATTTCTGTTGAAAACGGTAACCTTTGGTTGCGTTTTGTCCCATTGAGTCCACAGACAGGACTCAGTACATTAGTCATGGTCCCTTCACTTCCCATAATGCAACTCTGTAGACTCGTTTCATCAGACCCTGCCTGGTGAAAAAACCCCAGCTCTGTCATTCTAAACTAAACACCCTGATTTTGTAATGCTGACTTCCTGTCCCCGCCTCGGCCAAGAAAAAAAACAACCCTGATGACATCATCACGTATTACTTTCTGAGAGTTTGTGAGGTTCCCACACCGGTGTTCTCACCAGTTGTGTCATGCTTCCCGTCATTTGGAGAATGATCCTAATGAGCAGAATCAGCGGACCGGCCCTTTAAGAGATCACATGACTCCTGAAGTTAGCGAACGAGATGATCAGCGCGACATAGTTCCACATAGCAAGATCTCTCTCTGCTCCATTGATTGCTTTACTTTTGCCTGATGAAGGACTGAGGATGATCACCATCATCGACCTTTCATGTTAAGTTTTTATCTCGCTTTAAAATAATCGCTATTATCATTTTACAGCGTGAAGAACAAGACGCAGCATCTGCTGCTCTGTAGCGTCTGAGGAGAACTTGTTTAAACCATTTAACCTCGACATTAAACTGATTTAATTGCTGCAAAGATAAAGTCACATAAAACCTGAAAAATCAAACATTACCCAGAACAGAACCAAGAAGTGATCTGTTTCTTTGTCAAAGAACGCAGCTCTCAACGTGAAGCTTTAGAGCTCTGAAACTTCAAGGGGATCTAAAACTCTCAACTTTGATTTTTGTTAATTTCCTGCTTTTCCTCAGGTTGAAAAATGTACGTTCACATCTACAGTACAGTGGCCCTGAAGGTCAGCTGCAAAGACGTTTAAAGAAATGCAAAAAACATTTCACTCATCACAAAAAATATCGAACGAAACAGCAAAGTATTTCCCAAAACATATGACATAAAAACACAAAATTGAATCGAGCGCAAAAAATATTTTACAAAACAGAATTTTTTTGTTAATCAAATGCAGAAAACATTTCACAAAACGTAGAAATATTTCACTTATTTTCAAAATTTAAAAACATTTAATGGAACAAAACAAAATGTTCCATGAAAGTTTTGTGAGATGTTTTTACGATTCAGAAAATATTTTTTTTGCGTTTTGTGAAATATTTTCCCATAATTTGTGTTCAGTGAAATGTTTTTCCATTTGAACTTCAGGGCCACCGTACTCCCTGGTGTAAAGGATGTAGAATAATGCAGAGGTGGAACTCTAAGTGAAACCAAACATTTAAACATCATCATGACATGCAGAAGAAACTGTAATGTCATTAATTTAATTACTGCCCAGCTGCTCCTGCAAATTATTATATGTTTGAACTTTTTTTACATTTACACTTTGGCTGTGTGCTTCACATCGAGAGAAAGAAGCTGCTTCTCTCTCCCTCTCTCTCCCTCTCTCTCACACTCCCCCCCCCCGGTGCATCCCGGTGGCCTCTTATTGTGGGAGGGTGGAGTTTTTTGGCAAACCACAATTAACTTAATTGTTTAATTGCAGATAAATGGAATGAATACCACACACAGTCTGCACGAGAAAAAAAAATGCAATGTCTCAAGAGCGTGCACAAATGTGCGACCACACACACACACACACACACACACACACTCAGCTGTTCTCCCGGTTCGCCTCGGTGTAACGTGGGTTCAACTTTTCATCAAAGAAACATTATTTTACAAACAGAAAAAAAGAAAATGTGAAGTGACTCATCTACTCCCTGAGCCTGAATCATGGATTGCAAGAACACACACTTATTCCAATACAACACACACACACACACACACACACACACACACACACAGCGGGACAGACAGATGGAGAGAGAGAAAGAGCAAAATATAAAAAAAAACAAGTTCTAATTAACAGGAAAAGGTGAAGTCATGCACAAAACTAACAGAAAAGTGATTTTTCCTTCATTACATATTTATCTCTGTGTTAATGGTGTCTCTGGTGGTCACACATTGCCTCCCTCATCGCACACAAACATGTGCACACACACACACACACACACACACACACACACACACACACACACACACACACACACACACACACACACACACACACACAGTGCAGGGCCCAGGAGAACAGAGCTCATTAAGGAGAAGATGAATATTTCATGTTGTATAATTCTTTCATAGTTCTGTGCCGTAATTTGCCTTGATTTACGTTTAAAAGAAAAGTTTTTCACTCGACTGCAGCACTCACAGAGCTGCGTGGAGAGAGAGAGAGAGAGAGAGAGAGAGAGAGAGAGAGAGAGGAGGGAGAGGTGGAGAAAGAAAAAGAAGAAGTTTTGCAGGATAATTGAATCATGGTAGTGGAAGTGCTGGTCCGGCTGCATGGCTCCAGCGTTTGTGGTTTCGGGGAGAGCGGAGCTGCATTGTGTGGCTCTGAGGTGACATGAAGTTTCTTCCAAAGTGTGACAATCCAAAGAGGGGAGGAGCAGGGGCGTATCCAGAGGGGGTGGTATGGGTCCCCCTTGACATCTGATTGGCCACCCCAAAAATCCAAATCTATGATTGGATATCTGCCTAATCAGAGGCAGGACATGAGTACAAATCAACTATTCTGTCTGATTTCTGCAGGAAAATGGACAATCTTTCATTTGTAAATAAACACTTTGCTCTCTTTGCATAAAAATGGCCAAGGAAAAACGATACAGCAGGCTGTCTTCGCATAGGCTTGGTTCAAAAGCGAGAATATTTGAGCCGTAAGACAGCGTGCATGAGTTTGCATGCAAATTTCTAAGCACTAAAGAATTAAACAAAGACGATATGTCGGCAAATATATATGTCGCCAAATTGTGTTATTTACAAGTATGTACCATAAATGGGGATAGAAAGGGTAAAAAAATGGTTTAATAAATTTGCGTTTATGTGCTCACAAACATCAGGCCACCCCTGCAAAAGTTGATACCCCAGTTAGGAAAGTCTGGACACGCCCCTAGGGAGGAGTCAAAGACAGGGAGGTGAAAAGAGCCACATGTTAAATTGGAGTCAGAGTGACATTAGGAGAAATGTGTTAGACTGCAAAAGTGAATGACTCATCACAAAAAAAAGATGTTCAAAATAAACTAAAGTTTTTAAATAAATATAGAGGAGTGGGGCGCCAGTAGCCGAATGGTTATGTTGAACCCTCCAAGTACAGAGGCTATAGTCCTCGTCGCAGCAGTCGCGGGTTCAAATCCGACCTTTTGCTGCACGTCATTCCCTACTGTCTCCTTCCAACACTTCCTGTCTCTCTTCAGCTGTCATATCCTATAACGGCAAAAATGGCCCAAAAATATCTAAAAAAAAAAAAAAAAGAAGTTGTATCCTTGTGAATAATAAATTAATTCAAGCAGCAGAAAAAAAATGTAAACTGTATCATAGCACACATGTCAATTAGTTATGGTCAGATTTTCTTTCTCTTTGACCTTCACCGAGTACTGTGAGTCTTCTTTTAAAGATGACCATGATCTTCCACTGCCCTTAAACAGGCGGTCGTTTTCACCATAACCACCGTTCCCTTCACTTTTACTGAGCCCTTTTTATCCCTGAGAGAAGAAAGAATCAGAAGAAAAAGGTTAAAAACTCTTTCTGTCTTTAACTCTGGAGAGCTTGTTGTCCGGTGACGTGCAGGGGTGTGGCTGCGTTTCTGTGGAAATGTCCCCGGGGTGTAAGTCTGCTCTGTGTGACATATGACTAATGCTCGCTGTTTAGCAGTTTATTATCATATTTACTGAACGCAGCAGATGAGTTTAATGATTATCACCTGGTTTTTATGTCACCACACACTGAAAGGTCGCATTACTGCTGCTGCTGCTGCTGCTGCTGCAAGAACAAGACACTGATTACCACCAGGCATCATGTAGTGTGTCTGCTCACAAGGTTGTAAATTCCCACTTGGTGCATGATGGGAAATAATCTTAAAATTACTCTAGTTGTAGTCCTGCGAGTTGTTCCTGCAACTCCCGTTTCTGAGCGCACCTGACTGCATCTCTCATTGTCTGAGCACCCCTGCATGCAGCATGCTAACAGCTAACTCACATCCCGTGAGTAACGGCAGAGAGAGAGACATGCCCAGAAAAGTCCGAAGTCAACTAAGCCGACTGCTTTATTTTCTGATGCTTCTTCGGGGCGAAACTCCGGAGTGCGCGACACAGAGAGCAGAGGAGAATTGTAAACGCGCAACCATGTAGAGACAGAAATGACATGGCGTCGTGTAAATACGATAAATAACATAAGGCTATTAAGTTTGTTTAATAAAAGGAAGGGGTTTAGACCTGTTCTATAGGAAATGTATCCTTATGACTTCTGTTGTGATCTGGTGCTATATAGAAAATAAAATGAACTTGACCATCAAGGGGGGCGGGGGGGTGCTGTTGGGGGGGTGGGCCGCCCCCCGAATATAATGGTAGGGGAAACATTTGAGACCGTGTCCTAAGCAGAATTCACTACAACAGCTGTTCTTCATTGTTGAGAACAGCAGAGGCAAATTAAGGAGCCGACAACTTAAAACACTTCCATTCAGGTCCTCAGAGATTCTAGAGATCCATTCAAATACTTAAATCCCAGTGGTATGGCGTGATTGTGAACTGCACCATCGGCCAATTATCTGTTAAAACTGTCTTCACAGCTTTGCATTCAGAGGGTGTCAGACATTAGTCTTTTAAAGTCCTTGTAAAGTTGTTTCAAGGTCTTCTAGTGTATGGGAGGCAGTCCCCGACTGTAACCAGAGATATCTGCTGTCTACTGATTAACAGGATGAGACGGACAGTAGAGGTCAAAGAGTACAAGAGATGTAGGAGGGATCGGACTGAAGGTGTAAAAAGTAGGGAGAAGAAGAGGAAAAATAATATGGAGGGAGGGTATGTTGGGGGGTAGGGGCTCCTGGCATCCACCAGTTCAGGGCTGATTTGGATGCGGAGTCATGTGGGCTTGGCAGGGGCCCACTTCATTAGTGTCCTGATGCATTAGAGGTGAGGAGAGAGGAGGCGGAGGGAGGAGAACGTGTTAAAGTGTGGCTGAAGAGGAGGAGAAGACAGTTTTAAAAAAAGGAGAATTTAAGGTATGAAAGAGGAGTTATAGGACGAGAGAACGAGATGAACTCTGAAGGAGCCGGGCGGTCCTGTGTGTGTGTGTTTGGCTCTGCTCGGTAACATCACCATTAGTGCATGAGGGAGACCAGGCCCCGCTATGTGTGCATGCATGTGTGTGTGTGTGTGTGTGTGTGTGTGGCGATTGATCCAAGAGTCCTTGCTGTCGAGTCAAATCAGCTCAGAAATGATGAAGTCTGTGAGTAAGGAGGGTGGGAGACGTCAGCTTACCCCCCCTCTCCATCATTTACCCACAATTTAGTTATTAAGTGTCTGAGTGAGTTTGTGTTCGTGGTGCTGATGTGTGGTCCTCATTAGGGCAAAGAGGCTAAATATATTTTTGTTGTGGCCTGTTGTTCCAGTTTTCTCACAGTCTGTTCTTTAAAAAAAAAGACTTTGTGTGAAACAGAGAGCAGATTATGTGGGAGGAAAGAGAGAAAAATGTCAGAAACCTTCTGAATTCCTGTAAATTGGTCATCCCCCCCTACCAAAAATAAAACCCCTGCGAGTGAAATCGGAGCAATTTCATGGTCTGGCCTGCCCTCAATATTATTTAAGTAATACCCTGTTATTATTGAAGAGAGGGAGAGAAAAGCGAATGACTATTATCTTTATGTGGGTCCTTTAATTTTAATGCACCACAGATTTATAGCTGGGCATTCCAGTGGGGAGAACCCCTCCCTGCTCTTAAAGCGAGCGGGCGGGACACGACCGCAACGCTCTCACAACAGCCACTACCTCCTGACAAACAACCCGAAGCCCCACTTTCCCTCCCAACACTTCGTCCGGCCCTCGTCGCTGCTGTCAGAAAGCCCTCCCGCCGCTCCTGACAAGCCAGAGGATCCGTCCCCGTTCAGGGAGAGCTGCTCCACCCGTCAGAAAAACAAACACATTTCCACAGCCGCCCTCATTGTCTGTTTTATAATCTCCAGTTTGCTCTCTTCCTAGACCGTCTCATGTGGTCTTTCTGAAACCCTGTGTCTAAATGTGTCTCTGCCTCTTTGTTTGCTCTGCATATTTATTTATCTGAGTTAATAAACAGCGTGCACCATGAATCAAAAGATTTGGATATGTTTAAATGTGCAGCTCTTCCTTATCATCAGCCATTTAAAATATGTACACATAAATATTTTATACCTGAGTTTTATTTCTCAGGCTGAAACACAAATCAAGTGATTTGAAATTTGAGAGGTTGACGAAGTACAGACTGAGTGGACACAGTCTGGCCGTCACAGGCGGAACTGGCTACCAGAAGAGGCCAGGCTTTGTTCACTCAGTCATCGAGGACAAGTCGAGAGCGAACCTCACTTTTTACTGCACTTTAAGAAATATAAAGTTTTAAGAGAGGCTTTCTAATGATGTGTATCCTGAGTTTATCCATCAGAAGCTGCCCTATCTTTGTGGGGAGGAAAGTCAGTGTGCCGAATGAGCTGCAAAATATATTCATGGTTCTCCCAAATCAAGACAAGCTACACTCAATGTTTCTCAGTAATTAGACCTTTAACATATTTGACAAACACCTGCACAAGTTCTGAATTGCACAAATACTTTGGTAAGGTTTGGGTACCATTGTGCAATTGAGACATTGCTTGCATTTTTAGATGGATTCATTCCTCTCCTGATGACTTGTCTTGGATTTTAAGAAAGAAATAATAAAGAAAGAAATTACTTGTTCATAACTACTCAATTGAAAAGGATTTTGGAGTTACCTAAGGCTCGGTTCTCGAGTCCTTTCTGTTCAAACTCTTCACATTACTCAAATTAGCGTATCTTAATATGCAGACGATACTCAGATTTACATCGCAAAACATAGATTTGATTTGGTTACATTATTAATGAACCACACACATGACTTTGTCTTTCCTCTGTCACTACTCTGTCCTCTCCGATTTCTGTTTTTTTTTTTTTTTTTTTGAATGAGCTGGTTAAATAGTGATGGGGCGTCCTAAGTTCGTAAAGAGACTTCCTGGCAGACAGGTAGTTGACGTTTTACTGGAGCTAATCTCAAACACACACACACACACAGAGACACACACACACACACACACACACACACACACACACACACACACACACACACACACACACACACACACACTGTATTAGGTCAAAGGTACACTGGATAGAAAACAGTCTGCCTACATGGCCTTGGAGCAGGTTAATATACCGTGACAATCTGTGAGCTGTGAAACACTCACCCTCTGTCACCCTGAAGAAACTACTGTGTGCCGGGTGAGGAGATGTTAGGGATGTTTTATAAGATGTGCAGACAAGATTCAAGTCAAGACAAATTCAAACCGGATTATGCAAACAAAAATCTAACACTGTCAGATCTTCATGGCCGTCTACAAGTTTTTTTTACATTTTTGATCACAAAAGGCAAAATTCACAAAAGGACGATATCAATGTGAAAATTCAAAGGATGCCTTAACTTTGGCTTCAAAGTTCAAGCTCTGATTTATTTTTGTTGACTTATTTAAGATTTGTCGTCATTCATTTTTATTTATTTAATAACTGTAAATAAATTCCAGGCTGCAGTCTTGATCAGGGGTCACTGTGCCCCATTAATCAGATCTATTGTCTTTCTCGTCAGGCTCTTCACAGGCCACCCCCAACCCCCATGAAGGAGCACCGGCTGTCCCCCATACGAGATGAGCCGCTATCTGTCCCGGTGAATGAGGAGGTGTCACAGGCTGTGGGGGGTGGAGCTACGGGAGGAGGATGTCCACCCGGAGCAGGAGGAAGTGCTGTGAGCAACAAGAAGCCACGATCACGCACCAAGGTAAACTTATACTTCTTTCTCTGCTCATTCATTTTTGCAAAAGACTGTATATGAATCATTGATGCATCCATTTGGATTTAAGTGTGAAACTAATTCAGAAGTTTTTGGGGCTGCATTTTTTCTAATTGTCAGCAGGGGACAACTCCAACAGTTGAAAAAATAATTCAAATTGTAGAGGTGTATGAAATTGATTTAAGGCCTCAGGAAAAGTTTCCAACGTGATCAAGGTCTCAATGGCTAGTTTTACTGTTTGCCGTAACCATAGGGCTGATATTATGGTCCCGCTTAAAGTAAAATAGACGACAAAGTGTGATATGCTTCAGGGCGTGTCTACTTGAGATTGTCAAGTGGTTTCGAAGGCGACGTGAGGAATTATTCTTTTTCGGTAAATGCCTATTTCTTGGAGGCCAAAATTAGCATTCCTATTGATATGACAGTTTTAAGGATGCAGCTTGCCAGCCAAACTTGCCCTAGCATTACCCGATAATGTAGTAGTTGCAACACTCTCGCTCCAGCTTCTGTTTTTAAATATGGTTGAATATCATAGTGGAGCACACTGACTGGCCTCTTTCATTGTCTATGTGTTTCTTCCTGTTGTTTATAGGTGTCTTCCCGTGTTATGTTATCATATATGTTTATCTGTGTACCAACTATTGAAAGCTGTGACAACAAATGTCCGCCTGGGGGACAATAAAGTATTGTATTGTCAAACAGGAGAGAGACTTGGCAATGTATATCCATTCACTATAATAAAAATGATAATGGTCCAAAGTGCCAAACTGTCAGCTTCAAACTGGTAGGCCACAAATCAGGACGCTACGTTGGGTGGATACATCCACTCCTCCTATATGTCAATGATTTTTGGAAATAAGTTGGTTTAAAAATGTGATTCTCAGTCGTTGTATACTTTCTGAATCCTGGTTTTGTTTAATCTAGATTTCCCTGGAGGCTTTGGGGATCCTGCAGAGCTTCATCCAGGATGTGGGTCTGTACCCGGATCAGGAGGCCATCCACACCCTGTCCGCTCAGCTCGACCTCCCCAAACACACCATCATCAAGTTCTTCCAGAACCAGCGCTACCACGTCAAGCACCACGGCCGCCTGAAGGAGCTGGGCGAGGGCGCTGCAGCCAGCGGAGGTGTGGATGTCAGCGAGTATAGAGAAGAGGAGCTGCTCTCAGGATCAGAGGACCCGGAGTCCAGCGAGGACGGAGCGGAAGAGATTTATCAGTCCACAGAGGGGAGCGGAGGAAATCAGCCGCCGGCCTCCTCCAGCTCCAACTCCAGCCAGTCGTCTTCAGGGAGCAACGCGGCTCAGGAGGAAGACAAGGGGCACAGCCGACCTGGAGGTGCTCTGGCTCCAGGGAGCTCCTCATCCAGTCCCAGAGAGCAGGCTGACTACCAGAGGTAGAGACTTACTCACAGAGAGGAGAGGACGGAGAAAAAAAAACAGGATAAAGAATGTCGATGATGAAAAAGAAACAAGTGACTGGTTGGGAATGGAAGGAGATGTGGCTGCATAGAAACTATGTGAGAGTAAATATCTATGTAGGCACAAAATAAAATAAGAATCCATTGGACTAACATACTGCACAGACTCTTTATAGTGACAATCTCAGACAGATTTCTGTGAAAACCTGACATGTGGATTGAATTACCTCAGCAGGTTTGCAGTGCTGTGACACAGAAGTGGTTGTGCAACTGTGAAAGACAGTTTTCCCCAAAATGATTCACTTGTAAACTTTAAAAAAACTGGTAAGTCTTTCGCTGCTCATTCCTCCAACCAACCAAGACACATCAATCAAATCTCTACATTTAGAATTGTCACAGATCTGACTCCTAACTCACCTGGAAAGCCACTCCATGAAGGCCGGACTTGCTCTGCCTCATCTTTAAATCTGAGCACAGTCACATAACACATCCTCCTTTACATGCTGGGTCGAATTCGCCCCAAAGATTGATATTTATAGACTGGATCTGGGGACTTGAAAGACCTCTACAATCCTATAAAATCCTCAGGACACACACTGATGTTGCTAATGCTGTTGCCTGCCTGAGAACGTGGATGAGAGACAACACTTTATGAGCTTCATTTCACAAAAAAAAAAAAAAAGAGAAGAAAACCACCTGAAATCATCGCCTCACTGACACACTCCAGAATCACTACCAGTCCTTCTTAGCACTTACTGTTCACAAAGACACTGTGGATGTGATGTACTAAAGCCTCAGCTCCTGCCTCTCCTCTCATGGGCAGTTTGGCAGGAGGACGGCTGAGACAAATCACAAGGATGTGGCGTGAAGGGACACTCGGGCTGGCGTACCCACAATCCTGGAAACACCCGATTTAACGCAGTGAAGAAAAAAATATCAAGAAGAGGAAAGACAGAGCAGAGATTCAGCAACCAAACAATCAGTCACTTTATGAGCGGTAGTTCCTCCCTCCATCTCCCCCCTCTCCCTCTCTCTAATTGAAGCCCACAGTCTTGTGTTTCACCACACCTACCCGCACTTAAACTTCACCCACCCTATTTATTGCTATCTTTATCCATGATTATTATTATCATTATTGTTATTATTGTTGTTATTATGGTTAGAATTGCTGTCATTCTGTGCTATTTTTAGTTTTTATTTCCATGGTTTCTAAACATTGGTTTTCAGAGCTGGGCGGTGCGTCGGGGCAATAAGAGACACTGAGAGCGCTTTGCCCCGAACGACGAGGACAAGAGTAAAAGGAAAGGAAAAAGAAGCAGTTACTGAGTGTTATTGGGTGTAAAAAAAAAATCCTGTCATGTTGTATTATTCCAGTTTTTTATCAGTTTCCAAAAAAAAAAATAGATAAGATTTGTTAAAAAGAGAAATAAGAGAGTGAAACTTTGCTGTTTCACCGATGTCGATGACAATCTACTTTTTTGAGCCATGAAAGAAAAGTGGCAAGTTTGACTCTGTTTGTCACTTTTGATGTCTGTAAATACCCGACACGGGATAAATTGTTATTGATATACTTTTATTTTTTATTTTGCTGAGTGACTTTAAGTGTTTGAGCCAGTGTGGAGGATCAGAAGTGCTGTTCCTTCTTTTCTTCTTCAGGACGACGCCATGAAATCAGTTCGATTCATTGTGACGGGAAAAATAAAATCACGAGTATTTAAAAAAGGATTCGTTAGGGCTGCTTTGTCAAAGTCTAACATTTGGATCATATGTAAAAAAGATCCCCAAGTAGACCCTCTCTTTGTCAGTCGAATCTACACTTCTGTTAGCTGCGTTATTGAACTCACAGTAAAGCCAGAAAACAGCATGACATGCTAAAAACAGAAACTTATTCTTAGGTTTTTATCCATTACGAGGTTTTTGGTGAAAGCTAAATTTTAAACACAGGTCTTTCACTGAAACCTTGATAAACTCTGTAAACACATTTCAATGTGAGAAAAGTCTGCTTTTTTACAATGCTGTTTTATGGGAGGCACAAGGCATCAGAGGGTCCGCAGGCTGAGCTACAGCTAGCTTTTTTAACAGATCTGGTGATTAAAACAGGTAAATACAAGGGATACATTCCCCTACGTAAAAATCATTGTTTCTGAAATGCTTTGCGGCAGACTGGAGGCGTCAGACTGGGCTACCAGCTGAGCTGCTGAAAACCTGTTTTTAGTTGCTCAACTCTTCTGGGGGCTGAAAATCAATCAGTGATTATGATGATCACTAAATAAAAAACAGAAGAATAAATAATGAAGTTTCACACCTGTCGAGGCCCAGGGAGACACAGGGTCTCAGTAGAGGATACGAGCTGAGCTGCTACTAGCTTGTTACTAGTTGCTCAGTTTATGATTCCTTCCGTGTTTAAACCAAATTAACATCAGAGATATCCTCTCCAAATCACACAGATCTGGAAATAATTGAGTTTGATGTTAAAAAATAATTATTCCAAGATGCTTTTTCCAATATAAACACCTGACCTCTGGAGGGGTTGCTAGCTGAGCTGCTTGGAGCTTGTTTCATCATGTTCAGGGTATTTTTAGAATATCTTCAGTTTTAAGTCTCGCTAGGTTTTCACCATGAGAAACGTTAAGTAAAAACACTGACTTAAGCAGTTTCAATTAGAAATCGGTGTATTTGTGATAATCTTTTTGACAGGGCTTTGTGGAAAGTTAGCCAGGCAGCGCTAACCATAGCTCACTAGCTTAGAAAGAATTGTATATCTGATTAAGTTCTATAATTCAAAGGACTGTCAGAAACCAGTCATCTGTTTGTTTTTGTTTTTTTAAAATGCCCAGCAGTCAGCCGGAGCGTTTGGAAAACTCTGGTTTATTTGTCCTAAAGTTAAAAACATGCGACTCATGGAGGCTGATTTAAAAGTTCAGCTTGAGTATTTGAAGCTTTGCATTAAAACGCCAAATCTGATTCGACTGACAAAGTTCAGAGTTGGGTACAGCCAGTGTGTTCGTCCTGTTTTTTGGTTTTTATGTCTGGTGCAGTTTTGTAAAAAATCTAAGATATGTTCAAAACAATATCTGAGACTGGATGGAGTCTTGTTGTCTGACTGTCCTGATCAGCTGCTACACTCCAACATGACCTTTTCAGTGATCGTTCCGTACGATGATATTGTGCTTTTCTGTTTGACAGGAATCAGGGTTTGACTCAAATGCAGTTCCAATGAAATCTTAAGTCCATCCAGTGTTGAAGTGAATAAAAAATTTGTGAATTAAAAAAACAACAACAGTGTGTGTTTTCATTTGCACGACATTATTTCTGTGAGACATTTTTATGGCTTTGCACAGTCACACAAACATGCACGCTGTAGCACGGCCAAGCCTCCCTCCAAACAGCCAATCAATTATAAGTGTGTGTAAAGCCACAGGGGCGGCTAATAAGAGTGACAGTAATTCACACAGAAACTCGGCCAGCACCTCTCTCTCTCGTCCCACAACATTAGAGCAACTGGAAGCTGCATGGTCCAGCTTTACCCAGCACTGAGAAATCCCACCGTCCCTGAAGTTTACTTTCCTCATTGTTTCTGAAGACAATGTAAGAAAACGAGGAAAACTACCTAAACGAGCGGTGAAATTATATCTGTACATGAACAGAGGTCATAGGTGTTTGCTTTGGAATTTGCTATCACAGAAAACTGGGCTTGATATTATAACTGGCCCAGGAAACGATTAGAAAGACTCTGGGCCAACTGATTACAAGTTCCGCTGGCCCACTTTGGCCCGGTTAGAACACTCCTTAAAATAAATTAACTTCATAATTCACATCGTTTTCCTGCTACTATTGCTGCTGGGTTTTGTTCAGTGATTCGTGCAACACATGTAATTAATTTCTGCAACAGCATCAACGTTTCGTTAGCGGCCTGTGTCATAGTTAAAACCACCAGCTTCACTGCTGTCACTCCTGCGAGTGCGCTCACTACACTCGGACACTGATTGTATACAGGTTTTCTCTCATAAACTGCCTGGTCAGGTAAACTGTTTTTTTTTTTAACCACCAGGTCTCATTTAAAGGCTGTGCAAAAATCAACATTTAGAAAGAAAAAAAAGGAAATCGCCTGAGGGGTCTTGACCTTGTATATTTTGTTTCTCGTCTTCTGACTACTCAAAGCTCTTTTACACCGCAGGTCACACCTACACATTCACACACTGATGGTAGAGGCTGCTGTGTCTTGCCCATGGACACATCATACATGTGACTGCAGGAGCTGGGGATCCAACCCCCGGCCTACCGATTGAGAGACGACCGACTCTACTAACTGGGGGGCCATTTTCAAGGATCAAGCTTGGCTTACAGTTTCCATAATAAGAAACAAACATAACCTCACCCAGAATGTTTACAGAAAGGAACTAATAATACTTTTAGATTCTTAAGTATAAAAGACTAGAATTACACAGTAGGGAGGCTGTTGTGGATTTGGGTTTTTGGTGGTTAGCTTCATTGAAGTCATTGAACCGCTCAGCAGGCAATCCAGTTTGAGGTTATTTATTAAAGCACGAGAGCAGAGCACAATCAAACATAAACACACTAAACATTACACAAAGACCAACTGAAGGACGACAGGACAATAAGATAGTAAAAGGTCAAAATGGAAACTCTAATGCAGCAAACAAAGCCAAGAAATAAAAGGTTTGATTTGAGTTAATGTGGAGACTTCCAAACAATCGGAGGCAGAGCGATCAGAGCTTTAAAGGTTTATAAAAAATATATGAACAGAAGTCTGTCAATCAGGATGGGTGAGCGTCCTCGAAAAGTTTAATAAAAGTACTTATGTGACAGACGCCATGTCACAATCAGAGAGAACACACACACACACACACACACACACACACACACACACACACACACACACACACTTCAATTGCATCCCTAAGTAGTTTCAGCTCTGATGAGGTGAGGCTGCGCAGAACAATGTTGGTGTTTAACCTGCCACCAGGGGTTGGGTCAAGCATTTAGAGCGGGTATCAGTGTGTGTGTGTGTGTGTGTGTGTGTGTGTGTGTGTGTGTGTGTGTGTGTGTGTGTGTGTGTGTGTGTGTGTGTGCATGTGTGTGTGTGTGTGTGTCAGTCTGACTCCCTCAGTAAACAATAGGCTTTAAGTGTTGGTGATGAGCTGGGGGGTCGAGGTCGTCCTGCAGCAACGTTTTTCTCCCAGCTTGTCTCCTCTTGCTGAAGAAGACAATCAGCTGGAGCTGAGACTCTGCAGTGTGTGTGTGTGAGAGGGGGGTTATTATACCTGCTGAGATACACCGATGGCTCTCTGTTCCCCCCATCCCTGAATTATACGTACAGTAAATCCTGTTTGTCTCCACGATGAAGCTTCCCTAACAAAGAGAAGTGTTTGATTTTCCTTCTGGAATTCTTAAAGAACATTATCAGTCTGTAAAACCTCTCACCTAAGGCAGAGGACGTCACAGTGTCACATGTTGTTCGTAGTAGACGGGTATTACCGCGCTCCAAAGTGTTTGTAGATCATTTTTAGAGCCCAAGCTCATTGGCAGGAATGCCGGTATGCCTGAAGGCTCAGCCATCAACAATTCACTTTTTTCATGTTTACTATTTGGGGTTTTTATGCCTCCAGTTTTAGAGACAGGAGAGTGGGGAACAACATGCAAGAAAAGGGGCTACAAGTCAGATTCGAATCCGGGCCTCTGGCCTGGAGAACCACACACTCTGTGCTACCTGCCTGTCCAACAGGAAGCAGACCAACTCCACGTCCACCGGTAAAAGCCAACACAAGGTTCACCCTCATTTTAGAACAAGCTTTATCCGCTTGGTGTTTCTCCTTACTCTGATTATATTTTCTCTTCTTTGCTGCTACGTCCACGTCCGTCATATTCACCGGTTTGAATCACGTCCAATCACTGAATTGTATCCACTCCTAAACTCACCTGCTGCACTGTCATTGGCTGGAGGAAACACACCAGCTCCGCCCACAAACGTCCCGAGTCAACCAGAACAAACCAGAACAGTAAAATCCAGTCGGAGGACAGGGTCTCTGCAGACACAGTCAC
Source organism: Labrus bergylta (assembly GCF_963930695.1). Lineage (NCBI taxonomy): Eukaryota > Metazoa > Chordata > Actinopteri > Labriformes > Labridae > Labrus > Labrus bergylta. The sequence continues at coordinate 12,505,303 of NC_089207.1, forward strand.
CACCACACATGTATGGAGGCCCAGAAGGGACGATGGAGCTTTACTTTAGGAGAAGTCTGTATTTTATATTGAAGGAAGAAGCTGCTGACTCTTTCTTTAAATATGGATATTCGACTGCCTTGCATTTGATCCATTTATGAAAATATAATGTTTTACACAATTTTAAAAACGCAGCTAAACCCGAGGTCATAACGAGGAATCAAAAACAAACAGAGAAAACCAACTGGTGCATCTTAAAGAGAGGCAGCTGTTGTCTTTCATTTCATCTGTAAAGTTGATATTTTCATTATCCAGCAAATAGAAAACTGTCATTTTTTCCTTCTCTTCCACATGAATCACTCCCCTCTGTCTCTCTCCCTCCCTCTCTCTCTCTCTCTCTCTCTCTCTCTCTCACTCTCTCTCTGAGTTTATATTTACCCGTCCAAGTTAACCTTGGACTGACTCGTTTCATGATGTTCAAAGGCTTCCAGACTGTTTCCGAGCGTCTTGTCTTTTGAACAATGTTGAGCATTGTGTATAAACTTGAATAAGGATTGGCTCGAGGGAGGAGGAGGAGGAGGGCGAGGGGGAGGAGGAGGAGGGCGAGGGGGAGGGGGAGGGGGAGGGGGAGGAGGGAGAGGGGGAGACGTGGCCACAGGAACCAAATATTGCTTCATTTGTACACAATCAAAGAAAACCAGGAATGGAAAAAAATACTACCCAAGAGGCTTTTTTTGGGTGGAATTTACTGGAAATTGTGGATGACAATGCAGCTTCCTGTGTTTATACAGTAAAGGAGGCGACTTTTTAAAGGCATTATTACCAAAGACGGGAGCTTTGGATGTTCCAGGAAATCAAAATATAGACTTTGACAGAGCAATGGCTGGCTAACACGCAAGATTTCATTTGAACTAATCCACCTCAAACCGAGTCAAAGGAGAATATTATGCACGATGAAGCTCATAAGTGGTAATGCTATTCAAAGCAGGCCGACTCGTCTGCATAAACTGGACTGAAATGGAGTTACTGAGGAGTCCTCTGTGGATGCTCCTGCAAGACCAATGTGATAAACACAGAGAAGAACATTCGACTCTCAATAATCCATCAGCAGATATTACGGGGAATAAGACTTTTTGGATGGAAATGCTTCTCTCGCGTGAATTAGCTTTCGCCTGCAAACAGAACGGAAGTCCTGATTAAGAAGTTCTCGTTTCGGTAATTAAATTCACGAGTCTGATTATTTAGACTATTTTCACTGCCCCGCTAATCAAAATGCTAATCGTATCGATGAAAGTCTTTGTTCCAGGGAAACTTTTTCAGCAGTTGTGGGAGTTCCCCCTTATCCGCTGACCGAGACGGAGTCATGTAAGCTCCCATACAAAAATGTTGTCTCTTGTTTTTATAGCATTTTATCAGACTGGGAAAACAAAGAAACAATTATATCTGACAATTATATCTTTGAACCGATAAAAGGCTGAGGAGTTATGAGGCGACTTTTGATGTAATAAGAGCGGCCTCCCTAGCAACTGCCTGCCTTTCTTAGTAACTGTTTGTTCTTCTTAACAATTTTTAAATCTTCCATTTCTAGTCATCACAAATAATGAAATGTCTTGATTGAGGTCATTAAAGGGCCCGTATCAGTCCACCTGCTGCTGGTTGAATAGGTCTGATGTACGTTCTTGACCCACACAGCGGGGGGCCACAGGTGTGTGAGGCCTCTCCGCAGAGATCCCCCCTTCCGATGCTTCATTGTGGGTAATAATAGTTAGCAGCAACAGCTGTGCCCCTTCTCCCCTCTTTCACCTCTAATGTTCTCTCATCATCCCTCGATCAGACTAATACCCTGCAGCGGTGCCCTCGCAGCTGTCGGAGGAGCCCTGGGTGCAGAGACAGCTGTCAATCTCTCTGTGGCTAATTCACACACAAACAAACACCAGCACAAGCCAAGAAAAATATCTGCTTAATGATTTAGCCATTTGATGACATCCTGTGAAGAGACTTTCAAATGACTTCAATGAGGAATGAGAAGAGATTGTCCCCCAAAAAGAATGACCCCCCCCCCCCAATACTTTCCTTAGAGTCCCTAAAATGAGTCTTCTTTGTTTTAGCACTTCTGTAGCTGTAATGTACTTATTGTACATAAGTACCTCATGCAACCCCACTTAAAAAATGCTGTACTATCCCTTTAAATTTGGAAATCAGGAAGCACCAGTAACTTTGGGATGTCATATAATAACCTCATCATCTATTCTTATTCCTCACATCATCAAGTTTTGTCTCAATCCGGAGGATCACCATAACTGTGAACAATTCTTCCAGTGAACAACAAAACAAAAACTTTATCTGCCTCTAAAAAAAAAAAAAAAAAATCCTCTCAAAGTGAGGTCAAATTAACGCCCCGGTTTTCCTCTGTTAACCAAACAGATGCTGAGCTCACATCGGGCTCACACAGACTACAACGAGCATCTCTAAGAACCACAGACCTCTGGGTGGTCTCTCTGCGTCTAACCGAGCAGACCTGACTCCCATCCAACTTCAGACGGAGCCGCCGTCTAACACACAGCGGCTGATATGTCTTTAACTGCAGCGACACCCCGCAGGCTCTTCAGGCACTTATAACACTTAATGCTCGTGCATGTGTATGTGTGTGTGTGTGTGTGTGTATGTGTGTGTGGGGAAGAGAGGTCGGGCCTGCTACCCCCTGCTCCGCTCCGTCACAAACCCCGCCTGCTAATGACTACCAGCTCTATAGGACCCCGGGCAGGAGGGGTTAAAGCCCACCAATTGAGCGAATAATGAGTTGAATTAGGAGATTTAGGGATGAGGTGGAAGGAGAAGGGGACGGGTGGTGCTGAATGAAAACCAGAGGTGCTTACCGCAAAGCTGCAAAGCTCGGAGGCGGCAAGAAGAGAGTGTTAAAAGAAAGGAGGGGGGACATAAGCTGGAATATTAGCCGTGAATGATTGTCTTTTAACTTCTTTTGCAACAGCGCTTCTATGACAAAAGTAAGCGTTAGCGGCCTTTAAGTACATGCAAAATAAACCTGAACCGATTAATGTTTAAAAGCGGTGAACACATTCTTTAATCATCAACATTTAGTTTCCAGTGCAAAGTTTCAGGTACGTCATCATGGCCATTAATGTGTGAGAGGCGGCCATATTTGGATGACAGGGCGGAGCTGGAGGTACAGTAAGCAAGAATTAGGCTAATGCTAACTTGTTAAAAGAGCTGGGCACACGTCCGTTAATCGTGAATTATCAGCGTCCATTTGAATACATTTTTGATGTAGGGTTGGGTTGGGAATCAGATGGTCGCTGGTTCAAGTCCTGGTGGGGACAAAAGTGCCAGACCACTTCCTGAGTACTGACATGAGCTGCTGATGACTCGAACTTCCCTCAGGGATTTATAAACGTATAAAACATTAACATTAAACTAATAGAGAACAAACCATATGACGGACTTTTGTAGGTCAACCTGGAAGTAGCATCGCCATGGGGTCTATTGAGAATTCGCCTATGGGATTTTTGCATTGGATTTTGGATCATTGCAGAAAATAAGCTCTGTGGCAAACACACGTTTCTGACGCGTAGGCGTTTTGTTCAGCAGGATAATCTTCACAGATGAACACCATTTTTATGATGTTTGAAGCTTTAATACGGCCAAGAGAAGTAAATAGCTAACGTTATGCTATAGCTAACTACACCACGGTCGGGTGATTTTGACGCCACTATCGTCATGTTCGGATGATCTCCGATAAGCTAATCAGCGGTTTAGAGAAGCTAGCGAAACCGTATCTTAATAAATTGTTCATTAACATAATATTTGCCTTAACCCAAAGATTAAACCTACAGGAGACATCATAAACTAGCGAGAGAATTCCCGCCGGCCTTTGTGTCCGGCGTGATGACGTTTAATGTCCCCGACAACCACTGTAGTCTCATTTAGCCTTTTTAAGAACGAATAGAAACTTCAAAATTCACAAGTGTGGGTATTATCTAACGTAGTTTATGTCGTCTAACAAAACGGCAACATCTCTTAAGCTTGTGTTAACCCCAGACCTTATTTCTGGCGTCTAACCACAAACCCGTTCATAATCCCCCGTTGATTTTGAGACGATAGACCCCAAGTGTTTCCCATCTTGTCAGTTTGTTTTAAAAAAAATGTCAGTTGGTTTTGTCCATGGTAAAGGTGTTTCACACTTTGCATTTAAGTTTTTGCACCTCTCAGCCACCGTAGTATTCTGTTCAGAATCTCTGCAGCTCCCATTACGGTATTTTATAACATACCTGTTCTATACTATACAGTTGATTCTGATGGCGCAATAATTTCAGCCAAACTTCGGAGCTGATGCACTGAAACAGGTAATTTAAGTCTGGTAATGACTTTGAGCGCCTTCTTCACCAGGTGAGTCCCTGAACTAATATTCTCTCATCATTCTGTGGTTTCAGCTCTCCCTCTCTCTCTCTCTCTCTCTCTCTCTCTCTCTCTCGCTCGCTCTGTGTATCCAAGACTTTGCTTTAAAAGTGTTTGAGTAAATCCTTTGATGGATGAAATCATTACATTTGCCCTCATGTATTTTTCATGTCCTGGTCCAGATTAGTTATTCCAGGGTTTAGAGAAATGCTGAGTGCGATTTATTTTTAATCACAGCAGCTGTTTGCCTTCTCGTATTGAAGATCTCGCCTGACAAAGACCCAGATCGGATGAGACAAATCTGACCGTGTGCGACCCGTGCCATTTTTAATTCACACTGCCTTTGACATTGTGCCGAAGAAGAGGCTGTTTTTTTTTTCACTTTTCTGTGCATCATATCGAATTAATCCGCCCTCTCAAACACACATGTTCAATCAGAGGAAGCAGTCGCTCCGTCTCCCTGAAGCAACATCTGAAAGTATTCTGATCAACTTGAAGTGTCACAAGTCGTTTTTCTCCGAGGACTCGATGAAAGGCTGAGTCCTGACACGCGGTTGTTAATCTCACAGTAACATTTGGCTAATTGAATGTCTGCCGTTGTTTACTGTTTGTTTCTGTGTCGCCCCTCGAGTGAGTTCCGCCGCTGCCTTCTGTTTCTTCGGTGCATTAGCGCTGACGTACGGCGTCGCCACGCCACAAGCCAACCAGCTGCCTCACCACTCTGCGGCTTCCTGTCAAAACTCTTCTCTTTAAATGTTACTCCTCTCACGTCTGCATCTCTTGACTCCTCCACCTGCGAACAGGACCTTAGTTTGATAACTTCAGGTTGAGCTTATTTGATTGGTCGCTGTATCTCTGATGTCACATGATGTTTTCTTCTCTTGATGAACATTTTGTTTCTTAATGCGGAGCGGTAATATCAAGCAGCAGCTGAAGAAGACAATGTGGAAGTGCAAAAGGCACCGTGTCCACCTGGCGTTTTTTCCGGCCAAGAAAAGTGCTGGCTGTACGCTCTGGAGTGTTTGCATGAAGTGTTTGAGCGCTGAGGATAAAAGCGCTGCACGTCCGTCCTGTCTCTATGACAACAGTCTGTTGACAACGGCCGCTGTATGACCGACACTGCTCTGTTACTTTTTAGCAAAGAGGGTGTGGGTACAAGACAGCGCCTTTCTGACGGCCGCACAACAAAGGCGCTCCAAGAAAAAAAGACGCAGGCTGCTGCCTGCTGCTGCAAACGCTCTCACCTCATTGGAAACAATTGAAAAAAGATGCTGCCGCTTTACTAACACATGAGCACTACTTGTTAGCTCAATAGCTCCTGTTTTTTAGACCTCTTGTATCATGTCTAGTCTTGCTTCCTCCCTTTTTCATGCCTTCATCAGTTTCACATGTGTTCAGTATTTTTGTCTCCCTACCCATGATACTGTGACTTCTGCTTTTCTCTTTGTGGCTCCCTGAGATTTGTATTTCCCCCTTTTTTTCTTTTTTTTTTTGCTCTTTTGTTGGACTTTAAGGAGGCAACCTTTAGTGTTTACTTTTTTGTTAAAAAACACATTTTGTTAGTTGCTCTTTATTTTGAACTCATGACACTCGTCTCTTCTTTAGTCTTAATAAATAAACAACCCCGGCCCACCTCTTCAACAAAGAGAATCTCATTTTGTTAAATGCATGATGGTTAACTGACTAATCATGAATGAGCCACATGTGTCGTCTCCGTAGCTTTGATAACTTGGGAGTTTGCTTCACTTTTGGCTCTTAAAACCAACATGGCTACCAAAACTTGAAACCTGAGCAGTCATCACAAACCAATAGGTGCCATGGGAGACTACATCCATTATTCATACAGTCAGTGGTGCTGCCATCATGATCAGGATGAAAAGGTCATCATGGCCGTTCTACTGGTCAACATGCCGGCTGCTGATTGGTCATTTATGTAAAGCTGTTTCAGAGTCAGTTAAAAGAGGGGGATGATGGGAGCTGACAGGCAGCAGACATAAACAGATCTGACTGTTTGGAGGTTTTGAGAAGAGAACATCAGAGGCCATAAGATCAGCCTTCAGCTGCCCGTCACTGTGGCACAGCTCGGCTGCCCTCAGGCTGTGATGGGGGGGTGGGGCCGGGGGTCTGACGCTCCTGGCGAACAGAGGCAGGTGTGTTGTAGCACAGAGGAGCCCGAGGCTGTCCCCGGTGCCAGCCTCCACCCTGCGAAGCTCTGATTCTTCCTGACAGAGAAGCTGCAACAACCGCTGGAACGAGGATGAGATGAGAATAGCAACACAGAGCTGCTGATGCTGATGGCCTGCGTTCTCACATCAGCTCACTCTGACTTTCTGCAGACGAGGCTGGAGAAGAAACTCTGGGTAAAATCAGGAGATTGTCAGGAGTTATGGTGCAGGTGTGAACGCAGCTTTATAGAAAGATGTTTTGACTTGTTATAAAAACTTCTCCACCATTATGTTAAAGCATCACAGTAAGAGCGTCCAGAGTGCGTCCATAATACACATTCAAACTAACCGTTGATTTGGTTCACTTGTGCAGTTTCTGATGTGTAAAAAGTTACCTCTTCCCACGTTAAGTTTCCTATTAAACTAATTTCTCACATTATTAGACTTTCCTTTGTGTGGCGTTCATGTTCCTGCTGTTTGCTTGTTTTTAAAAGATGTGTTTTTTTTTTTTTTTGTGCCTTTGCTTTAGAGACAGGACGGTGGATAGAGTCAGAGAGAGAGAGAGAGAGAGAGGATTGACATGCGGGAAAGAAGCCACAGCTCTCTCACACGTCTCTATGATTTCATGTCTTTACATTAAGGCCGACTGAAGGCTGTCAGTCAGTAACTTCTCCCCTCAGCCGTTGACTCTGGAGGTGTTGATTTCTCATTAGTTATTAACTGCATCAGTTGTGTATTGAGCCGCGTGTGCTGGTTGAACACTCGTCTGTCACTCATTTCTCTCCTGTTTGTTTATCTTCATTCGTCCTAACGATCTCTCCGTCGATCGCTGTCCTCACACCCAGCTACCCATTCAGAACAAAGACAAACAGGATTCATTCAAATATTTACTACTGAGAAAATAAGTAATGAACGCAGTGTGCACTAATGCAGCTGTGTGTGTGTGTGTGTGTGTTTGTGTGTGTTAATAAGTTGGAATTAACATGAACATGCAGCCTTGACCTTGCATGCAATTTCCTCCCCAAGAAAAATGATTGTTCAGATCTATCATGTATTTTACCGAACACACATACACACACACACACACACACACACACACACACACACACACACACACACACACACACACACACAGGCATTAACATGGGCACACAGTGTATTCAATATTCATCACCACAAGCTGTCACATAATGGGCTCCTTCCGTTGAAATAGTTAAACAGCTGACAGGGCAACACACACACACACACACACACACGCGCGCGCACACACACACACACACACACACACACACACATAGAGTTGGTGTGCAGTGTGGGACATGATAAAATGAGAAGCGGCCAAGGAGCGAACGAGGAGAAGTAAATAAAATAGAGGATTTGTTGGGATGTTCTGATTTAAAAACCCTCTCAGTGGGACACGATCCCTTCACTTCTGAACCAACAATAAATACTTTTAGTTCACGAGAGCTGTCTGACACAGTTATGTAAAAAATGTCTCGCACAGTGTCGGGGTAGTGTACATACACGGTCAAATAGTAGAGCCTGAAAGCCCTTAAATGTCAGAATATCGGCTCATTGGTAAAAGGAGAGGAACTGATGCTGCTGATTGTCATTGTGCACGATGCCCGGGTACAGTAGGTTTGTGTTCACATTGATCAAATTAAGACTCTGGGGTCAAGTGTGCTCCAACCGGGATTGCCGATGGCTAAGCCCCGTGTCGGAGGCTTTAGTTCTTGTCGCAGCGGCCTTGGGATGGAATCAGACCTCGGCCCTTTCCTGAATGTCATCCCCCCTCTCTCTCCTGCCAACACTAGATTTTTATCACCCGGTTACAGCCGCAACCTTTCTGGTGTTACGGTCTAAGTGAGTGACACAACGGCTGCACACAAGATGATGATTTTCAGTTATATTTATATTCTTGGTCTTAGTCTCGGTCTAGCCCTGCCTTGGTCTTGGTCTTGGTCTCGCCCTGCCTTGGTCTTGGTCTTGGTCTTGGTCTTGGTCTTGGTCTCGGCTCTGTCTCGATCCCTAAATGTCTTGTCTCGCAGCACTCTGGTCTCGGGTATGTCCTGGTCTTGGTTACTGTGGTCTTGACTTCAACACCACCAAAAAGCTCTTTTTTAAATGTTGTAACTGTAGCTTTGTTTCTTTGTTTTTTTCCACTGATGTCGTTTGACTCGCTCGTTGTACAATATTTAATGGAGTAAAATATTTACATATGCTTCATGATTAAACATGACTTGGCTTTATCGCTCTCTGGCACAAGAGGAAAGTCATGGGAGCACAAAGTTAGTAGCTTTGGATTTATCTCCTGAGGACCGTAAATGTCGAGACAAACCGTCAAACGTGGAATTATTTCCGTCTGGACTAAAGAAAAGAAAAGAGGAATAAAACTGAAATCTGTAATAAAATGTGTAACTGTGACTTAAACACCTCAGAAACACGTTTACGACGAGGATGAATTATTCTTCCTCTTTGCGTCGACAGAAGGAGAAGTTTGTTTCTGTGTACGTGATCCTCCTCTGGTCGCACCTCCGAGTTATAAAGGTGTATTAGCTCACCTGCTGCTTAACAATACCACCCACACCCCGTCATGCTACATTAGTCTTCACAGGACACACACACACACACACACACACACACACACACACACACACACACACACACGGGCGACAGCAGTGATTGGGTGATGACGGCGGTGATATGACCGCGCTCCTGTTTGCCTGTCGATGCCAGTGAGGATAACATTCACAGCTTGATTCAAAAGTCTTTCTTCCACTCCCATCTGGACACACAAACACACTCACGCACAAACATACACAAACTAACACACACAGACACCCACACTTCAACCGTATATTTATACAGTGATCAACAACTGACGCCACATCCGGCCCCCCAAAGCTTCCTGTCCAGCCCCCAGAATATAAATTATCTCGGGTGATTCAACAAAAAACATTAAAATTAAATCACAAGGCTGAAACACTCGCATTAGGCTAACAGGAGATATTATATTTCCCACCTGACACCAACTTCTTCACATCGGGTTGACAGCTTTCAGGTTCATGTGGAAGGGTATGTGTCTGTCAAAAGAGAAGCTGGCCCTTGTACAAATGCAATTGATGACCCCGGTATTAAAATATCAATAACAGAAAACAACAGGAGTCATTTTCCTCTGAAATAAGGAGCTGTGTTTTTTAACCTTTGGTACATTTAGCTGGACATACCGCTCTACTTCAGTCATAAATAAACTCTGTTTATTTTTTGGGTCATTTTCAAATCCTTCCTATTAGAGATATTTCTCCCACTGCAGCCCTCCAGGTCACTGTAGGTCGGCCATTTTGGTCACTAATGGGTGTGTTTGAAGGCTGCTAACTAAACAAACCGAGGAAGTCCAAATTACACCTCCAGCCTTATTTCTTTCCTCTTTTCCTCCGCTCCGGTTTACCTGCTCTAACTCCTCTATTCCTTTCCTCTCCTTCTACTTCTCCTCTCTTCCTGCTTCCTCCCTCCTTCCCTCGCTCTCTTTCCTCTAACTAACCCGTGCCAGTCGGTGGGATCAGGCCCGGGCCTCCAAGCCTCCTCGCCTCGCCTCCCAGACAACTGCAAACAATTAGGGAAATTAGTGGCTCCAGCATCACCATCAGGAGGCCTGCTTGTTTATAATTTAATCGGGGCGCATGTCAAAACAGTCAGAGCTTGAGAGAAACAAGATGCGTTGGCGAGATGAAATTCAAACTGCCAGCCAGCTCAAAATATTAGGACTGTTTGTTTAATAGCGTGCGACCGATGGGGTACGAGCAGTGGAGGAGGAGGAGGAGGAGGAGGAGGAGGAGGAGGAGGAGGAAAACACTAATGCAGAAGAAACGAGGAAGGAAAACAGCAAGGGAAAAAATGAAGACATATTAATTTAGATTTTTTTAATCTATTCCACATTTTGTGAGTTAATGCATTTTGTTTTTGGCTTCCCTCCCCCCCCCCTCCTTCCTCCCCCTCCTCCCTCGTCTCCCCCGTCCTTCACTTAGCAGAGCTCTGGGAATTTCAAACGCTTGGATCTGTGCCGCCTTTCAAATTCATTATAAAAGCTTTTTGCTAACTAAATAGAGAGAGAGAGACAGAGAGAGGGACGAAAAAAAAACTGCCACATTCATCTCGTACCCCCGCCCCCGTGCCCCCCTGACAATATATAAATAAACTAGAGTGACCTGATTGAGATGTAAAAGGCAGGGACTTAGCACTGGGACCCATACATTACCTCCCAACATTAACAGTAGTCTGCTCAGCCGACACATGGTGGTGGGAGTACGGCCCCCGGGCAAATGCTGAGGTTAGAACTAATGCTCCCCCTCCTGTGCCCACACCCTCAGTAAATACGGGCTTCGGTTGGCAGCGCGATGATACGGCCGCAGAGCTGACATATTTGACAGAGACGCTCCGGATTGTGGGATCTGTTAATGTAAAGAGTTTTCATATTCAGACCGCTCGCTCGTTTTTTTTTCCCCTGCCCAGACTGAACTTTTCCTCTGTACACAAAGCGGTGTGATGTTCCCGTCTCAACCCGAGAAAGAAAAACACTGAGGTGATGATTCGTACTTGAAGAAAGTCCAGAATTAGAAACATAAAGAATGAACTTCCTCAAGGATGTGGACGGAAAGACAGCGGGGAAGAGCCGGGCAAAGTTTGGCTGCAAAAGCACAAACTTGGTTAGTTACATCCGACACAATTTTCTGCCACTCATCATCATAATGTTCTGATGAATATAAGTGAAGATAAGACTCCAATTATGCAATAAACAGATAACCAACACATGGATTACATTGTCAAAGGAAATACTTTTGTGCAGAACTTCAAACCTGTAGCTGCATGATTTTCAACAAAGACCAAAGAACCCATTACATTACATTTATGATAAACAAAATAAGTCATTAAAAACACGTCATAAACGTCCTGAAAAAAAAACTGAGAAGCTGACAGCGAGCGAAGTATAGCTGGAGGTGAAGGGTGAGGCTGATAGCGCCCTGATGATGGCGGTCTCGGTGGAGCATCATTAAGCTGATGGGAATCAGAACAAGGCAGTAATTGGTGATAAGCTGATGTACGGTGAAAGTGATCCAGAGCCAGAGTCCGGGATCATGATAAACCAGAACAACACACACACACACACACACACACTTCCATGACAGACCAGCAGACTGCCAGGCTGGCAGACACACAGCGTCCTGGTCAAAGAGCATTATTCAGATCACATGAGTGCAAGCAGCGCGGCTCCACACGGCTTTTATTACGTCAGTCTGCTAGCTCGCTAATGCCCGCTTCCCCAGATACCTCGGCAGGCCGCTCAGACAGACACACAGGCCCTGACCATCAGCCGCCAGCCCGCACAATCAGCCGCCTGCTATCAGCGCTCTAATTGGATCAGTGGCACGAATGTGATTACAGCAGGCGTATTTATTTACATAATAATTATTACCGCCCTCCCCAGAGGAGCCAGGGGAGAACGCCAGGGTCCGGGGAGAGATGAAGGGTGGGATTGAAAAGGAGGGGAGGGAGACGGGAGAGGGGAGGAGGACAGCAGGAAGGATGAAGAGTCTTCCTGTTGAGAAAGACAGAGGAACCAGAAAACAAACAGTCGAAGAATGAAAGTGAAAGGCAGATTCATCAGAGACACAAAAATAAAAACAACGCCATGAAAGGACAAAGGATCTGAGTGCTTTTTTTGTGAGTAATTCAAAAGATGTAAATTTGTATGTTAGTTTTGTTTGAAGACAAACATGTGGCAGACTTTCCTTAAGGGGTTATATGCTACCCAGGCAAATGTTAGAGGTTATAAATGACTCTCTGTTTGGGGAAATTCATGTCAAACAAGAAAATGGGGGCAGAATCTGTAACCCTGGAGGACAGGTGACCATACATATTTTTCTGGAGTCACGGGTCAACGGGCCAGAGGAACACCTAGCATTTTTATCCAGGTGGACTAGCCATGACATGAGAAAATTTTAAAACAAAAAGCGGGATATCGTCTGCATAACGGCAGGAAATAACTTCTTACTGAGGATTATTTACTTCAGGGGGAGCTTATCAATGAAAAAAGTAGAGGACCAAGCATCAACCTAGGGGGAACACCACAAAATGTAGGGGCAGGGGAGGATTAGACGTCTCCCATGACATTAGAGATAGATGTCAGAAAAGGATACAACGCAAGAGCAGTGTCCTGACCCATTCAATTTACAAGGTTATATATATATATATATATATATATATATATATATATATATAGAGGTGCTATATATATATGACATAATGACATAATGGTTGCCTGATTTGAACTTCAGCGTGGAATATACCGTCATGAGGACCACACACTTGTGCATTGGTGTCTGCATAGCTCTGCAATACTCCACCAAAGAAACACTAGTTGTCAATAGGATTTCAACCAGTTTCCAGTTCCTCCACAGAGAAGTCTCTGTGTTTGAATGACCAACTGTGATCTGAATTTTCACTAAGCAGATTAGCATACAGGTTAGGAGACTACAAAACCAGATTAGCCATTAGGTTTGAATCTGGGGATCTTTCTTGGTGCCGGACTCACTTCCTCATTTCTGACATTTACTATGAAACCCAGGATTAATTCAGTCTAATAATGTAGCACTTTGGTAGCTGCTTTCCAAAACTCAGTCCAAAACATGGATTTCCCATTTAGTCCATGATTAGTGATGCAATATATCTTCAGTGTTTTGAGAAATGTTTCCCCCCCTGAGGATCCTTCTACAAACTCAATATAAATACCTCTCTGTGTTTCAGGACCAGAGGCAGACAGACAGGGAGAGAGACGGGCTGAGACAGACAGAGAGGGATGGAGGGACTCTGGGGACACGGTCGCGTTTACGTTTGCTGCCATTGAAGTTGTCCAAAGCCTGGTTTTGCTCGCCGCTTAATGGTGCTTAATCACAGAGCTTCTAAAATAGGCCATTATATCAGCACTGAGCTCTAGAATTACAGCGAGCCCTCAGGGCCTGAACAACAGAGCTTTTGTTAATAAGCCGCCATTAATCAGGTCCATTACGGAAGCCATTGGTTCAACGGGCGGCACCGCGCTTGATAAATACCTCAAGAATAGAAAACAATTTACTCACCTAGTCTAAACTGCAGATATATGTGTGTGTGTGTGTGTGTGTGTGTGCGCACGTGCGTGTGTGTGTGTGTGTGTGTATGCGCGTGCGTGTGTGTGTGTGTGTCTGTGTGTGTGTGTGTGTGTGTGTGTGTGTGTGTGTGTGTGTGTGTTAACAGAGCCTGGGTGGGACAGGAACCACGCAGTCTGACTAAACACACCCAGAGGACAGTTCACTGAGGCTTTGTGGTGAGCTGAAGATAGAGATTAATACGACACACTGATTATTACAGAACAGAAACAGCCAATTTATGCTAACCTCATTTTGGACAAGACTGTAGGAGTGTGACTTTGTTTGAATGAAGATTTGTATTGTTAGGATGAGTGTGAATACAGTATGTCTGGGTTAGATGACAGAAAATAGGATAAATATCAATATTTATCACAGTATATAATGTGGCTGCCAGAAGAAAGCAGACGGTTACTTAAAGGTTACTTAAATTTTAAGATTTTGTTTGAAATTGTCTTTAGGTCCTGACAGAAATTAATAACTCATGTGCTCTGTAAAAGGAACAAATCCATCATCTGTATCAGTTGTAAGTCTGTAAAAACGTCAACCAATGTCTGCCACGAGGTACCAATCTGATAAACCAATGAGGTGCCTCCCTGTCTCCCTGCTCGCTATCTACCTCTTAAGTGCTCTAGCTCACACTCAAAGCTCGTCACAGATGACGGAGTTTATACTGTGAGTTTACTTACCGCTGAATGAGACATGAGACGACGTAGTTTCTACACAATGCAGGAGATGAGCTGAGCCAAAGAAAAGGTGCATTGATAGGACTAACAAAGCCCAAGAATGACTTGAGCCTAGGTGTCTACTCGTAGGGGGAAGGAATCCCCTCAGGCTCTCGCTGTATCCAACAAAGTTTCCTCTGGGCATAAACAGTGTCCATGTTAATGGGGGTTAATAAAATATCTGGCAACCCGGCCCTCATAAACAGCCACTGGAACCACTTACACTACAAGTCATTGATCTGCTTTCCAATTCTTGTAATTAACTGACTGCTAACGACCCCATAAAAATGAGTAATTGAAACGCATGTCGCCTGCGATATTTGCTGTAAAAATATTGAGGGAATCAAAATGTCTCGTTTCTCTCGCTGCACAAACTTTCCACAAATCGTTTTCTTTGTGACTCAGTTGAAGTGTCGTACGTTTTGCACTCGCTCGCAGCTTTCTCTACGAATTACTGCCACTCCTGTTAATCAGTTGTGTCTCTCCCATCCATCTCTCCCTCCCCCCGTCGTCTCCCCCCGCCATCACCCTACCTATCTATCTCTCTCCAGTCATCCAGAGACAGACGCAGGCCTCTTCATAGCAGATAAAGCTGCTAATTTCATTAATTATGAACCAATATGTTACAGTGAATGTGTGTGTGTGTCTGGAGCTGCGAGGGGATTTGAGGGTCCCTTAAAATGGCATCTGGTCCACTCTGGCATCCAAGGAACAAGGGAATAGAAGAGGATAGGAGAGAATTAGAGGGATAGAGATGAAGGACGAAAGTCAGAAGAAAGACGCTACAAGGGGAAAAGCGGGATTTGGAGAAATGGAGTGTCAGAAAGAATTAGTAACAATCACCGTCTGTGAACTCCAGAGACACTATTAAGAGGCCAACAGGCACACATACAGTACTGTGTGTTTGTCTGACTTTTACCCCACATTTCTACATACTCTGTGCCCGCCGATGTCCGACGGCGCTGCGCACTATGCCGTAGTTGCCTCTATAGTCAATGATTGTGTTTCCACAGCGAGCGCCGTGGCCCACCTCTGGAGCATTCAACCAGCGCCACTACGCGCTGCTCCCTTTCAAATACCCTGCGAGTCTATTTTTTGAAAGAGTACGCTGTAGGCACACGTCAAGCTGAACAGAATAGAACGACCCGGGCAGGAAGTCAGGCAAGGAAACGCACAGAGGGTCCGGGCAATTTCAAAATAAAACACAATATACAGACTTGTGATTGTATTTTTCATCACTTTATCAACAGGACGACAAAACAGGAACCGAATCAACAACAAAATCATCCTCAGAAAGACTAAGCAACGTGTTGTTTGCACGTTTTTCCTCTTTGTTTTCAGTCTCCAGCTGATCATGGCTGTGTTCACGTTCCAGAAATGGACCCAGTATGGCAGGGCGCAAACTTTCTGACGGAGCAAAACCGTGGCGCTGACGGGTGGCGGCGCTCTGAGTATGTGGGGATTGAGTGTTTACATCAGTTGGTTATAGGACCGCATGGCTGCCCTCAGGCTAAAGTGTTGTTCTTATTCAGGTTTGAAAGAGGTCGGTAGCACAAACATTAATATTTTGAAACTGGAGTGTGAAGACGTCGGGTCAAACTCAAACTGTCAGCTGCATTTGGCGGTTAAATATGAAACATTTACTTTTTTTGGCTTTCCAAGATGAATCTCTAGAAACAAAACTGGGGGCAGCAAATCTTGCAGACTCCTTAAAGCAGCAATATTTAGATATTTAAGATACATTCAACATATTGTACGTTTAAGTGCACCAGGTTTTAACTGATGACTTGTTTGCAATCCTAAAGGAAGGAAAATAAGTAGACCAGAAATATTTTGTGGAAAAGCTCTTTTTGTGTGTGTGTGTGCATTCATCCGATAACTCGGGCTCAATATTATGATGCTCAGTTTATCATAAATATTTGATTGAATATTTCAGCCATTGAAAACAAAGACGTGAGTATAAATATTTCAGGAAGTGGAAACATCATACAGCTTCAATAAAGGTTTGGAAAAAGACAGCCAAACTTTTCATTAGTCCATAAGATGTTGAATATTAACTTCATAGTTTATTTGCCAGCTAAACCTCGATGAATGATTTGACAGATGTTGTAATATTTAAGGACAGGAAAGCCATTTCTTGGATTTTAGTTTCTGCTTAACCTCAGATTAAAAATGTGATTAATCACGGTTAACTTTTGAAATTCAGCGATTAAACGCCGTTCAAGGAAGTATTTGTTTGACAGCTCTAGACCAAGCCAAATGAAGACAGACAGTTTATTGTCTTTATCATTACTGCACACTCACATTTAACCTTTGGGGTCACTAAACACTTGTCGTCTTGTGTGAGAAACCTTCCTGTGAGTGTTTGTGTCTGCTCCTCTGCCCGTGTGTGTCCCTAACAGGTGTGTCCCTCACGCTACACTGCCTCCTGTCTCTTAGCTCGGTTTTTCAAACATACATGAACACACACACACGCAGCAGCCTAATCAGTCGCGCTTCACGTCCAAACGATGGCACAATGTGAGCCGAGCCGCATGTGTCTTTGGTATTAATAGTAATTGTGTGTGTAAACTGTTTCACATCAGCCCACTCTATTACAACAGCTGCCCTGCAAATCAGCACGGGCTGCAGCAGCTGATCACTCCTGTGTGTGTGTGTGTGTGTGTGTGTGTGTGTGTGTGTGTGTGTGTGTGTGTGTGTGTGTGGGTGTGTGTGTGTGGGTGGGTGTGTGTGTGTGTGTGTGTGGGTGTGTGTGTGTGTGTGTGTGTGTGTGTGTGTGTGTGTGTGTGTGTGTGTGTGTGTGTGTGTGTGTGTGTGTGTGTGTGTTTCAGAAAAAAAAGTCGTCATAAGCACATCCTCATTTTTACAAAGCATTCATGTGACACCTGACCCGAGTTTCCTCTCTGACAAAGTGCACTTTTATCAGCAGAGGATCTCTGCCATTTCATTGGTTGATAAATAGAGCTTTAACGGTCCGGATATTGGAGTGAAGCGACAGTATTTGTGGGCGTGTTGTTGTCTGACTCCTACACAAGAAGACGAGACCAGGTTGTTAAATTGTACTCATAAGCCAGCAGTTAAATGTTGGTTAATGATGCGCCCAGAAACACAGAGACACAGACAGAGAGTAGAGCGACCTTTGGACTCTGCAGAGTGTCCTCAGGATAATCCCTGGTCATAAATATCACCCTGTTCACGCTACACGGACACACACACACACACACTCTGCAAGCTGTAAAGGTGCATTGCTATCAAGCAGTAAATCACTACTTAATTGCTGTGATTAAGTATTTTTCACACACTATCTATGTAAATCCAGTGTATGAGACATAGGCTTAAAACCTTTTCAGTCATCAAAAGCGGGCTGCGTATTATTTACCGATGCAACGGATAAACCACTGGAAAATATTGAGAGAGGTATTTTTATGACGCTAGAATTTATCTAAAGCTTTGTCACAGACATGTGCCATCATGCAGACAGCTAGCAGCTCCCACCTGTCACTCAAAGAGTGACAGGTGGGAGCCCCCTAATTATTCATCCCTTTAAGCCTTAATATAAGGTAAACAGGTGAGTTGTTTTTAAATGCACTAAAGCAACCAAAACTTTTCCCATACAGTGACTTAATTAGCTGAGGTGTCACCTAGCAGACTCATCTGTCACTCAAAAGAGGCCATGCCCCCAAATTCTAAATATTATGTAAACAAGTGAGTTATATAACAGTCGTCATGAAGAGAGAAATGAGCTCTAGAGACCCAAAAGGGTTTTTGTACCAGGCTGTAAACGTGTCTATTTCTGCGGTAAAGTTGGACATTTTAACATGGGGCTGTATGGAGACAGACTCACTGCAGGAGACAGCCTCTAGTGGACACTTTAAGAACTGCAGATTTTTCAGGCCCTGAGGTTGTCGTTTGGTCAATTACACACAAAACTTGAGGAGAATGTTTGATTCAAATTCTCCAGTTTTCATGAGTTTTATAACTGCACACACACACACAAACACACACGGAACCTTTTGTGTAGAGGTCCTGTGAAGGGTCAGTGGTTGTCACAGTCATTTCTGCACACACACACACACATACATACACAGCATGTCCAACGCCCTGGCCACAGACGCCTCTCCCTGCCTCATGATTAGCATTGCCTGCTCCATGCTTTTGTTTTTCGCTTTGTTTGTTTGCCACCGAGCAGAAATATTTCTGTGGAATCCAGCGTGATTGCACCATAGGTTAGCGACACCCATCTATTACAGCAAAGAAGAGCCTTGTATTTAGACTGCCTCAGCGGCGGCTATATTTATCAGCGCATGCCAGACGCAGGCCCGAGTTGCTCGACTTTTTACTGCTGAGCCCACACATTCCAACAGCCATCACGATACACAGCTAAAACGGGCCTGAAGGTACACACAAATTCCACAAATCAGTGCGTGGAAACATGTATTCATAGCTTTATTCATATGTCCACTTTTAAGGTTCCTACGTCTTCCCATTGCTGCACTTTAACGTCCACTTTTCTCCATTTTATTTGGACATCTTTGCACTTTTTACTTTTAAACTGTACTGGTTACAGAGCAAAGCGTTAGGTAAAAGGCACATCACATTACCTGCAACAATTTAAATTAATGAAATGCAGAGAAGGTTTACACTCTGAGGTACAGACACATAATAAGGACTGTAATTTAATTAATTGATGTGTGTCGCACTGTCTCTAATACACTTCTAAATATATATGCATTCAAATCTATGAATATAAATCAAGTTTTACAGGAAATAGTGGAAATACCAAAAAGTTGACACATACAAAAACCAGCGTTCACAGAGTTCAGACACTGACATCTGGCAAATCATCTTCAACACTCCAAAGATTTACCAAAGTCAACAATCACAGCGTCCTCTCATGATGAACAAGAACATATAGAGTCAATAATAGAGCGTCTATCTCTCGCCAGGTCCATAAACAGCTTAACTGTCCAACTGTGAAAATCATTAGATGCTATCCTGTAAAGAAAAATATTGATTCACTAATGTTCAACTGATGATACTGGTCCTTGTGAATTATGTGTCACTGCTTATGTGTGTGTTTAAACTCCAGTCATAGTTTGGATTATGGGCTGCAATCAACAGGGCAGCATTATTTATAGCTTAAGGTTTTCTCCCACTGCAGAGCACGCTGTTGAGATTGTCTTCATTTAGTTATTAAAGGTGACACATTCTCCTCCTCTTCAGTCAGTTTAAATAAGTTTCAGAGCTCCTCAAAACATGTCTGTGAAGTTTCTTGTTCTAAATCCACTCTGATCCTGTATTTGATCATGTCTATAAACCCCTCTATTTCAGCCCTGCTCAGAACAGGCTGTTTCTGTGTCTGTACCTTTAAATGTAAATGAGCTGCCTGACCACGCTCCCTCTCTGGAAGGGCTTGGGTGTTTCTGGCTTTCTCGCTCCATGTCTTATTGTTTACGGTGAGAAGGCAGACTCAGAGGGCAGAACAAACACCTAGCTGTGGGAGTGTCACCCACCTGGGGGAGGGGCTAATGCCCTTTGTGATGTCATGAAGGGGAAATCTCCAAACGGTTTTTAGACCGACTAGAGACACATATTAGTGTTAGAGAAACATGGTGAAGTGTATTTAGATTAATATGTGAATTTAACTGTAACCTCCCAATGTACAGTATGCAAGTAGAACAAAATCATATTAAAGGCAGGGTTGGCAATTCTGGAAAGCTAGCAAGATTTAGTACTGCTGAGGTGCAATCGAGCAAGGCAACGAACACCCAACTGCTCGGGCGCCCTTTGTGCAGCCCTTCACTCTGACATCTCTCCTTCAGTGCATGTCCACAGGTCCTGTTTGTGCATGTCTGTATTTCGGGCCTTTGTGTGTCAATACTCTTTATTAAAAATCTGGGGAACATATTGGACAGAGTAAGGGTTCTAGGGAGGACAAGTCTTCGTTTAGGGTAGTAAAGGCTTCATAATGGTTATAACAATTTGTGTGGAAATGACCAACCTTATTCCTTTTAAAAGTTTATCAGGATATAGAGCAGTGGTTAGCACTGTCGTTTCACAACGAGGAGGTTCCTGGTTTGAATCCCCGTCTGTCATGAGCCTCTCTGTGTGGAGTTTGCATGTTCTCCCTGTACATGTGTGGGTTCTCTCCGGGTACTTGGGCTTCCTCTAACAGTCCAAAGACATGCTCGTTAGGTTAACTGGTGACTCTAAATTGCCGTTAGGTGTGAATGTGAGTGTGGCTGGTTGTCTGTTTCTGTATGTCAGCCCTGTGATTGGCTGGTGACCAGTACACGATGCACCTCGTGACCCCAAATAGGGATGAAAGGTAAGACAGCTGACATCTGCGAGCTTTGAAAATGCATCTTTATTTTTACCTGAACACTTTTACATGCTCAGTGACTTTTTGTACCGATTGTTATAAAAAAGGTAAAAGCTTAACACACAACAAGCATGTAACATGTTGAGTACATGTGCGTGTAAATTACTGATCAGTTCAGGGGGAAACAGAAAGACTTGAGAGCAGTTTTGGAAGCTAAAGAGCGGCTGTGTTCCTGCACGGCTTCAGAGCGCTGCCCATTATCGCCTCACACAAACCAACACACTCCTGTTTACGATGTTTGCAGGCGCTGATTCTCTAAATAATGCAGGATAGGAGGAGAGAGAGGGAGTCACTGTGTGTGCCTCTTCATGTGTAGGTCTTCACATGTAGATATAACCGCATGTGTGTGTTTGTGTGATATGAAGATAAAAATGGAGCAAAGAAGAAAAAACGGGGCGCGCTAAGAGCAGAGGTGAGTCAAGCCAACCACTTTGACTTAAAAACGCACTCATTATGTGCAGTCATGAATTATTTTGCAACAAAACACTAATTTTGCATTAGACTTGATTCAGCGGCGCAGGAATATTCATACACTCGTGGGGATTTGGGCTGTCTTTTTTTTCCACATTTAGTGCCGCTTTCCTGGCACACGGAGCGCGGCGGTAAATATAGGTCATATAAGCGGCGGGCTCACCGGTGGCACTAAGGATGGTGCTGCAGGTCTCCAGGCGGCAGCTCCAGTACCAGGGGAGTCCCCTCTGCAACGGCCTGGCTTGTGTACACACACACACACACACACACACACACACACACACACACACACACTCACACTCACACTCACACAGACTAGCATGCCGCGTTGCTATTAATACAGCCACAGCCATTTTAATATTTAATTGCGTTGATGGACTGCATCTGTGCTGCTCTGTGATGCAAACATTATTATACATACTAAGTGGCTTAATTGTAATTAGAGCTGAAAATTTAATTAAACTCAACAATAAAAGGAGATCACAGCGTTCCCCCCCCCCCCCCCCCCCCCCCCTCGGCAGACCCTCTCTTCCCCCTCGCTGCTTTTTAACTCCTTCTTAGCTGCTCTGACCAGATGCTCGGCGCGGTCGACTGCTTTCCTTACAAAGTGTTGAACTGACTGAACCCGTGTTTTCTTATCTTGTGTTTTTTTTTTTACTTTTAAGATAATGAAAGGTGAATTAGGAGAAAAATAAATCACATAATTTGTTTAATTCTGTAATCATGAAAAGCGGAAGAATCCCCATTTGATTGGGGCAGCACTTTACGTCTTTTGTCTTCACCACATTGGCGCCGATTACCTCTCTTAGCCTCAGCATCTTTGGTGCATGTCACCCCTGAACTCTGTTCTTCAGCTTTCTTGCCAACAAACTGTTGAGTGATTAAGTGGATACCATTCAGTGATTGGACGCGATTCAAATGGGTGAATATGACGGACGTGGACGTAGCAGCAAAGAAGAGAAAATATAATCACAGTGAGGAGAAACACCAAGCGGATAAAGCTCGTTCTAAAATGAGGGTGAACCTTGTGTTGTCTTTGACCCGTGGACGTGGAGTTGGTCTGCTTCCTGTTGGACAGGCAGGTGACAAACACCGGCGGTTAGCTTGTGCTAGCGCGCACTAGTTTGCAGTGTAGCTACAAGCAGTAAACGTACACACTCCGTCCTGCAGTGAGGGTGAGCTTCTGGGGGCGATGAGCCCAGGAGGAGGGGCCAGTTTGAATGTTGTGTCAACATTTCTACTGACTCCACCTTTAAAAACAAAGATGGGTTCAAATATAAAGCTGCCTAACCCACGCTTAGCGGCGCAAACAGCTTTCTTCAGGTTCGGTTGTTAGCCAACTTTTTGATGACCTATGTTTTTTACTTTTCTATGTTTTAATAAAAACTTCTCACCTTTTTCTGAAGAGTTTCTTCATTTTTTCACCTTTTTGAATTATTATGTAAAATTGAATCCAACCAGTCTGGAGCATGTGATCTTCAAATGGTTGGCTGTGGCTCAGTGGGTAGAGTTGGTTGTGTCTCAACCAG
This sequence comes from Labrus bergylta, assembly GCF_963930695.1. NCBI lineage: Eukaryota > Metazoa > Chordata > Actinopteri > Labriformes > Labridae > Labrus > Labrus bergylta. Next base: position 12,528,145 of record NC_089207.1, read on the forward strand.
AAGGTCAGGAGGTCAATCCCCAGCTCTTGCAGCCACATGACAATTTGTTTCATTTGAGATGTATTTTCTGGGCCTGAAATATAAAACTATCAGATTTTTATTAAAAATAGAAAGGCAAAAAGTCAAGAAATAAAAAAACATGTTTCCAGCCTGTAACATCTCGTGACCCCATGATTTATTATAAAACCCTTCAGTGTTCATGATGCCAGACACATCTCCATCATACTCACACTCTATGCATCAAAATAATAAATCTGATTAAACACACACACACACACACACACACACACACACACACACACACACACTCACACTCACAGTGGGAGCATGCAGCAGTGGCCGTCTGCTGCTGTGTGTATTATTCATCAGGAGCGTGGTGTGTGTGCGGCCTGGTGTGTAAACAGCTGTGTGTTTCCTGACATGCTTTTGCACTCTCAGCTCAGCGTTCGGCGGGTCTGCTGGTGCTGATCAGAGCCGAGCTGAGGCGACAGGACGCTCCGACAAACAACCAGCACCGACCTGCCCCCACCCCGCTGTACACACGCACACACACACACACACACACAGACACACACACACACACACACACACACACACACACACACACACACACACAGATACAAAGACAGGCATGAATGACAGACCCCACATATGGATACATTTGAAACACATACACACAAACACACAAACTCAGCTCGGCTTTGTAGTGATACATGATTAAAATGGACACGACTCTTCGGACGCTGCGCCGTGTCTGCAGATAAAAGTCGGCGGGGGACTATGGAAGACATTTTTTTTAATAGAATAAGAACAAAGACACTCAGTTTTTAAAGAGGCCAAATAACAACGTGTTTTAGTTTAAAGGTAAGAGACGTTGAATCCCTAACAATGGCTGCAGAGGAAAGTTTACAAAAACAGAGATTATAAATGCAAAGCTGTTGTTTTTGATTAGCAGCAGTTTGTCCTTTTTTAAATTATTTTATTTTGCTCCATTAGCTACCTTATCTCAGAACACATTGGCTATTGTCTGATGATGATATAAGCCTCTAGGGCATGGTGGACGACTGTTCTGTAATTCCTGCCGTAGCCAGAAGTTAGCATTTAACTACTTGCAGCAAAGACTTCCTTTTTTCGTGCCCTGCATTGTTTACAGTCCAATCAACAACTTAACGAAGCCACCATGTGTTCAGATTTAAATTTTTAATCGTATTAACCCCCCAGGGGAGAGACATGCTTCTCACCTTCTCATGTTCTCGCAAACATGCACAAACAGGAGCCTTAATGGAGATATGTCAGAGTGGGGCTGCGACACAGGAAGCGCACCACGGCAGTGCTCGGGAAGTGACCTGGCATCTCTCCAGCAACCAGACCAACAACCCTCAGGTTTCCAATCAAAGCCCCTACAGACTGAGCTACTGCCGCCCCCAAGATCAAAAGTGACGTGAAAATAATCCCTCTAGAAATGTTTGCTAAGTAAGAACTATCTTTTGTTGCATCCCCCGGAGGAGCGCCTGTTCATTAGTTTGTGGTGAGCCTCAGTTTCACTGTAAATAATAAGTCACACAGAGGCTACTTCAGCTCTATGAGCCTGAAGATGAAACAGATTTTTTTCCTGTGATTTACTCAGAAGAACAGGTCTCAAGTTTACAGACATCACAATATCACACAGCTAGAGTGAAGAGTGAACAAAACAATGATCTGTAATCACCGCATGGTCACAAATGGACGTGTTGCGAGAATATTCAGCGACAAAGATTACCCCGGAGTGGGAGCAAATCCTTACATAAAAGTCACCACATCACAGCCGTCTTCATTTAGATTAAAGTTGCTTCCACTTAACAGCCTGAAAAGTCATGCAGTGATCTTTACATCATATAAAATATTTCAAAAAGAATGAGTGACAGCGGAGGAGAAGATCGAAATGGAGGAAAAAAGAAGCTGAAGTGGAGATTTACTCAGGGATGACAGCATGCAGAGAGGGCGGCGTTTGTAGGGAAAGTATGAAATCGATGCAGGGTCTAATGTGTTCAGTGCCCTCTCTGTTTACAGAGCATGCTGCAGGCCTGATGATATCCAGACTTCTGGACACGATCGAACGAAAACCTTCCACTGACGGCCCTCTAAGGCTAAGTCGGGAAAAAGACTCAGCTCTACAAACGACATGTCAATGAGCTGTTTCAGTTGTTTTTTTTGTTATTCTTTTTTGAATGTCTTTGAGTATTCAGAAAAGCACTTTAAAAGGTCTGACACTTCAGTTTTATACGTTTTAATCCCCACAGGGAATTCTCCGTTCTTTTAAGTCATACTGTAGGTGCTGAACTTCCAAAGAGTCTGAGGCGCTTCTTGGTAGCATGTGGGACAGTTACAGAGACCCCTGCAGAAGTCAGTGATTCACCAGTTCGGCCACCCCAGTCTCCACCACTGGAGAGACAGAGGGGTATTTCAGAAATGACATAAAGTAGTAGAGTTGTGAGTTCATTCGGAGGCTGAGCTGCACAAAGTCACTCACACACACACACACACACACACACACACAGCTGACACGGTCATCGTGTCTGTCTCTGAACAGCTGGTACAGTATACTCGGGCTGTTTGGTGCAAATTAACACAAACAGTCCAGTCGACAAATTTGCATAAATGATGCAGAGAAATTCACTTCACTCTCTGTCTGAAAAATGTTTAAATGCAGATGCTTGATCTTATATGCTGTGTTATAATTTATTTCACATGTACGACACCTGCCGTAAAACTTCAAATAAAAGCTCTTCCCTATGTAAGTCGCAGAAAGCAGAAAGATACAAAAACTGAAGGTGAACTTCAACATCTGTCAAAGAAATGCAGAATGATGCTGGTATGTGTACCCCGCCCCCTTCTGTATCAGTGTGTTAGAAACCCAGGAGACCTCGTCCCAGCAGCAGATGCCGGGCTCTCAGGTGGACGCAGCTCCCCCAACCTTCAGCGAGGTGATCTGGCTCTAACACCACCCGACATCCCTGACGCCCAGCCACCACCATCGGACTGTGTCGTCCCTCAAACACCGCCGTCTTCCTTCATTCGCGGCCTGCTCCCACCTACACCTCCGTGGCAAGGAAGTGCGGACAACAGGAACGCGAGGAATACAAAGGAGAAATCCTTCCTGCATATTATCCGATATGCTCTTTTTGTAAAGCGTCTTGAGAGAACACTTGTTATGAATTGGCGCTTCACAAATAATGATTGATTGATGAAGTCTGAATGATTTGTTATTCTAAAGGAAGAATTAGAGCGTTGAACCCTTCATGAAAAACAAATATGTGGAATATAAATAAAGAGTTAAAGCAAAGGTGAGGTCAGTCAAAGGTGCGTTCACAAACAAACATATGTATCCCGAATGGATCCAGGAAGTACCTTTCAGCATCATTAGCTAATTGAATCCAGTATTGATTCCATATCAGTAATCAGTGATATATGGGGCTCATATTAGTTATATTAGGTTAAATAGGCAGCCATAAGGTCATGTGCATGAGACATTATGTATTCAGTCATAAATTGATCTGCCATGTTTTATTAGAGTGCTGTGTTGCAGCGGTGGTGTCAGGTTCTTAAAAGCACGGTGAGGTTGATGCAGTGGAGGCTTTCCTACAATAAATTACACCGGGAAATATATTTCCAGTTTCGCTCATTTCATCATCCTGATTTATGTTAGAGGTTTATTCTGACTTTTGTAAACACAGGTTTCAAAATCTCTACAGCTCTAGATCCCGTCCATCCATCTATAATCTACAATGCTCGTCCCGTTCGGGGTCGCAGGGGGGGCTTGAGATGACCCAGCTGTCATTGGGCGAGAGGCTGGGTACTGTCTGGACTGGTCGCTACCTTGGATGGGATTGTATTAACATTTGTAGGATTATAACTTTTTCGTTAGATAGAATGTAAAATCCAAAACAGAAGTCGCACTGGTATGCAAGGCGCTGTTTGTTTCTTGGGGGGGTCTCTGAGGGGGGCGAAGGTTCAAACAGTCTTCCTGTGCGCAATTTCCATCGTGTTCAGCAAAGTTTGAAGTTTCTGTGCAGCTGTGTCGCTCTTTTAGTACCGTCTGTTTTCATCATGTGGGGTTTACAATCCTGCCTAAAGGTACGCTAAAAATGGCTTTAGATAATATTAGCACGGGCTCCAAGGCAAAAAGGTTGGGAACCACCGGTCTAGTGTGTAGTCACTGATGGAGGCAGACGGCCGTCCACCAATGAGTCCACCAATGCCTTCTCAAGTCTTTGCTCTTTGTGGAAATGTGCTGAGTGTCTGTCTGACTGGACTTTCCTTATATGTAATGTTCAATGAGTTCCCGTTTGTTGTGAATTGGCAAAGTGTTGATGCACTGATAGTTCTGTTTTGTTTTGAAGATACTTCAATTTTGTGTTTGCACTTGCTGATATCTTCAGAGATTGGACTATTGGCCTCGGTGGAGGGCTGTTCCATCTAACTGGCCTTAAAACATAAAACAATCAGCTGATCAATAGTCGTTAAATTTCTGCCTTCTATCTATTCATCGTATCTCCAGAATGCATCCGCGAAATCCGCCCGTGTGATTACAGATTTACGATTAACTTGAGTTGTCTCCAACAATCTGAGGTCAGCAGATGATTGATGCTCAATTTTATTAGTGGAAGCCAGTAAAAAATAAATAAAAAGAAACTCGTAAAAAAATAACCAGGCTGATGCTGTTCTTGTTATTTCATCCGTTTTTATAGTCTGGTCAAGGTTTAAAGTGCATAATGAGCAGCGCGGCGATGGGTTTACCGTGTCTTTATGACAGCTGAGTGTGATGTATTGGCAAACGGCGTCCTACTTAATGACAGAACTTTACGGGTTCTGTCAGCGTAACCAAACCCACCCTTTGACCCCTGATGGTGCTGATATTGTGTGTGTATGTATTTACAGCCTGCATGCATGGCCTAGCCCGTAATGTTTTAACGCTGCTGCACCTTAATCAACATGGCCGAATGTAATCCGACCATTTGTAAGCATTACTGGATTAGCGTGCCCAATTATCTGCCATCCTTAACGCTGATATGAACAAATGCTGCATCCATAAACTCAAACTAATAGACGCATGTTGGGTTGATGTATCACACGGCTAATTTTGTGATTACATTTTCAGTGACCAGACCTTTTCCTGTCGGCTAATTGCTGCAGGTTAAGCAGCAATACGAATCTATTGGGTCAAAACGCAGAGGTCTGTTCTGTGTGTGCACTGGCCTCCATCAATCCTCCATCAATGTTTGGGCGTGTGTGGGTGTGTGTGTGTGCGTGTGTGTGTATTTGCACATCCATCCCCTGTGAACTCTCGCCTCGTCCTATTGATGGCTCTCATATGACCGGCGTCTATAAAGCAGTGTCTCCATTAAAATGAACTACATGGTCAGCACTGCAGCAGGTACTTTTTTTACAACTCCAGTAAAAAATAAAAAAATGTTTTACAGCGTTATTGTTTTCAGGCTGCGGGTAATGATCGGGATGAGGAGGTATTTTATGGGTATTTTATGGGGGTCGTCTTTATGGAGAATCTGGTAGTTATAGATATAATAAAGGGACTGATTCTCACGCTATCACCTCACCTGATGTGACCTGAGGCGCCAAGTTTTTAAATATGTTTTACTAAACAAACTAGAGAAGTTCAGTCAAATGTTATAACTCCTTGTTGTCTCTTTTTTTACCAGTCTTCTCCAACCGCATGGCGAAATGGCGAGCAAACACACTTGTCTTTTTGCAGGTATAAATACGAAATATCATGTTGGACTTATAAGGGAAGAAGTTCAGCGAGGGACTTTGAAAGAGCAAGATCCAATTGATCTGTTTAGAAAATCGAATTTACTTAGTTCGGTCTCAGAAAAGGACAATGTCTTAGGGTAAATAAGAACCAAGCTGCAACCTCCAGTGTTAAACAATGTAGCAGATGCAAAATCCTGCAGTTCCTCGAGTGTCCACTAGAGGCTGGCTGCAGAAGCAAAGGAAGTCACATACAAACCCATTCTAAAAAGACCCATTCTAATGACCCAGTGATTAATTGAGCTTTAATGGCATTACAAATACTCATTTTGTTATAATCCTCACATCTGATCAGACTCTCTGGGCTCTTTGATCCGTACAGTTTTTCTGCTTCACCGTCCGTTTAAAATCACCTGAAGAAATCTATCTGAACATTTCAGCCTCTGCTATTGTACCAGAGAGAGGAGCGTCATCAATAACTCGAGAGGCTGCACAAGATATTTCAAAAGGAATGAAGGAACCTTTAATGCTTCTATTAATGCCGAATCTATATTTCAAAGGGAACATACAGTATTTAGACAACTTTAGCACGTTAGGCGGCTCAGAACGTGCATGAATTAACGCCAAGCGTCAACGATCAAAAGTCAAATTCAAAGGGAATAAATTAATCACTATTGTTTAATTCATATTCATGTAATATGTAGGAAACCAATAGATGATTATGAATGTCTATCATTAGCTGTTTTTTATTCTGATTGAGATCTGGGCTTCAATGAGTCCAAACGTCTCCGAATAAAACCGATCATACTAAACATAGTGTGAATTTTATCACCACTTTTTATATGAGTTAGTCACTGATTTACTTCATTCAGTACGTTAATCTCCCTGTCATTCACACATTTGGTTTCTTGACTTAAAGGAGCAATATGTAACTCTGACACCTAGTGTTTAAAATGGGTACTGTAGTCCGAATTCTAAACATTGCAGAGAGCTGTCTCCCCCCGCCCCCTCCTCTCTTGAGTCGATGCTCACACAGGTTGCCATGTGGTGGACACTGAAGCTTCAGTGTTTAGCCAGCTCTGCATCGGTCTGTAAACCTTTCTGCATTCTAACCTCCATTTTTCAAAAGCATCTCCAATATTGATCCTAGTTTGAGCACGTTTCTGCTCGTGGAGCTTATTAGAAACATGCAGAGGCTTTTTAGGTCGGGTACAATCACTTCTATCTGAACCAGTTCTCTTGCCCGCTTCCTTCGCTGCAACACCTGTTGGTTTGGTCCAAAACGGCCGGGTGGGGGTGTCTTAAAACTGCCTACCTTCTCTGGTCCAAATAAATCCAGACCATTCAGGAGCAGAATCTAAAGTTAGAAGGAGGACATACTGGCTGCTGCATTGTTGTCAGAGAAGCCAGCACTTCAACATAGCATGTTTCCTTAATGTCTGATCATATAGTAAGCTCACTTTATCATTTCACTCACTATACATCTCACTGATTAGACCTTTAAGAAGCAGCTATCAGGATTAAAAACCTCAAGTGCTAAGTGCTAGTGTGTTTCTGTATTTATTGCATATAGTAAAGTTTACATCAGAGTGCAGCAGGTTGATGGATGCTGGAACAAATGAACACTTAGCTTGATTTACACTTTGGCCTTGCTTCTGATGACGAAGTTTGTGTTCAGAGAAATTGTTTAGAATCTGAAATCATTTCTGTTGCTATTGTTGCTCTCCAGTGAAAACCAATTATTATCTAAGTATTGACTTTTGAGGGAGCTAAAAATAAAAGTTTTCAGTGTGACCACCGTGGGTTTTAGAGGCTTTTTCCTGCAGGATTTTGGGGGGAAGTTTTCTCAACTCAGAGACGACATGAGGTCAAATATGACCAGGGTTAAGGATGAGAGGTTTAAGTAGCACATTGGTGATATTTGTGTGTTTTTGTGTTTCTGTCTGGGTGTGAGCAGATGCCAGGCAAAGCTGTGGTTCTCTCTCTCTCTCTGTTGTTGTCCGGTGTGTTTACGGTCTGTCGGCCCTCGTTGGCTCGGACTGAAGGCGCCTGTGTGGGTCAGCTCTGCTTCCCCCCCTTCATCATCTCGACCACAACCTCAGGCCCTGCCCAGACCGGCCCGGCCTGAACCGTGGGACTGACCAGAGCCTCTCAGACGAAAGGCCTGGGAAATGAAAACTCTGATGGTCCCTGCATCGTCAGGGCGCTGATGGGGAGACGCCAAGGGGAACGTGTCGAGGCTGCAGGATGAACTGATTCAGCAGGTAATGATGGACGGGTCAAAGGTGACATCAGGAGAGTGTTTGCACCTGTTTTAAGTCAATCTCCAGATACATATACCAAGCCCCTCCCGGAGCAAACTTCTCCTTCAACAATATGATGATATGACGGAATAAGATCACAGTTTCAAGTCCGTCTTACAAAAATTAGACAAGTCAAAAATAAATATCAATGTTCAAAGACGGGATGACGGCTGAGCTCAGTACTGTACGGCACTTTTGCTGAAAAAATCAGTCTGAAAAGTGCTGATGAAGCGGCAAATCTTTGTTTGTGAGCACCGTATACCTGAGGGAATCGTTTGATATTCCAGTTAAATAAGTATCACAGTTGATCAGTTTTATACCTAATGATTAATCAGCCTCATTCTGCAGAGCATCAAAACTCAAATAAAGGATAAATCTAAACGTTACAGAGCTCTTGTCGAGACCGGCAGCAGGTGCACGTCTCGTAAAGGTTTTTCTTTTTGACCTGATCGCGTCTGTAAGTTGTTACTCACGTCTCTCTACTGATGGACCCGTGTCATGTGGGATATCTTGCCGTGTCCTCAACATCCTCTCTCTGACTCTGGTCCTCCACTTCTTCTGCCTGCAACAGGATGAAAAACTCTCAAACTCAGCCCATCAGACTGCTGACGTCTAACGCAGGGTCGTCATGATAGCAGAAATATAAAAACTTTGCTTCCATTAAAATCGAATTATATCGATACTTCTTCTGATCACATTGAATGGAAAATATCCTGCACACTACTTTTGCTTGGCTTCACTAAATTAAAAAAAAAAAAAAAAAAAAAAAAAAAAAGCAATGTTTCGGTCTCTCTGAATTATGTCAAGTGTGTTCTCCACGGCAACAAAAAAAGAAGTCCTAAGCCCCATATATTGGGACATTTTCTAACTAACAAACATCAAAAATAAACTCCTACACTACGTCTGAACTGAAAGTTGGCAACGTTTATTTGTGCAATATAAACCATGTGTACGACTTAGACTGAGAGACAGACAGACAGACAGACAGACAGACAGACAAGACACACATGACTTGAGTTTGGTAGGTCTAACGCAGCCCCTGTAATTGATTCAGTCCCTGGATTGTTAAGTTAAAAATCAATATAAACAATGTTAAAAAAAAAAGAAAAGAATAGAAACCTGTACTGTACAATTTAAAACAGACCTATCAGAGTGGACCAACAGCTACACAGTATCATTTATGTAGCAGGTACAGCAGAGAGGAGGTTGTGCAGTTTTTAAAAGAGTCTGTGCAGACGTGAAGGTGAGATTTATCTGACATATTATTAGTCAAGAGAAACTTTAAAGTGTCCAACTCGAGGCTCTTCAAGACAGCTTCACAGCTGAGAAATGAAGAATGTTTTCAGTCCAGGAGGCAGTGTGTGTGTGTGTGTGTGTGTGTGTGTGTGTGTGTGTGTGTGTGTGTGTGTGTGTGTGTGTGTGTGTGTGTGTGTGTGTGTGTGTGTGTGTGTGTGTGTGTGTGTGTGTGTGTGTGTGCGCACGCTTTCCTCCGGCCATGACACTGAGGTGTTTTACAATCGTATACGTCCAGGGGTACAAAGGAGTTCTGGAGTCGGTCTGTGGAGCAGTCTGCCTCTGAGTAAACTCCTCTACCTGGTGAAGGTGATCTGCAGAGGGTGGTGGGTGGTAGACGATTAAAAAGATGTGGCTTTGAAACTTTTTTTAACCTTATCCTACTGATGATCCAGGAGAGTAGATGGTTTCCTGTTCACGTCTGATGTCAGGTGATGGTTTCAGTTTTGATGAAAGTTTGACATATTATCCCTGACGTCTTGTGATGTCTGAGTTTATGTGTCTGTATTTTCTTTGTTTTTCTGGTTAGTTCCCTGAATGTTGAGAGCACACCAAAGCGATCAAAGACTTTAGAGTCAAGTTGTTTTTAACCGTGATTCATCTCTAAAATCACCAAGTTAAAATAGTTGCAATCTCAAACTTTTCTGCTTATCTGCCACCCTGACGTCTCCTCACGCTCGTCCTCTGCAGATAAATTCCCACCGGACACATTTTTTAACTCACACTGGTTATCATAAAACATTTGGCTCAGCGCGGCGGCGGCCCTAAACTTAGCCCAGTAATGACGGGTGCCATTTTACGTGGACATGTACTCTGATTAGACGTGTCATTTGGAGGGACGTCTGCGGCCGCCACAAGGACACCAGATACAGCTCGCATGGAAAACAACAGGAAAACACACAAAAATATAACACACACACACACACACACACGCGCGTGCTCTCTCTCACACACACGCACACAGATCCAGGAAGGCTGAACATCACTCACTTTCTCTCTCAGTTATTCACACTAACATGCACAAATACAGATGTTCATCAGTCACAGCATTTCAAACTCAAACAGTGTATATGTGCAGGCTCGTTGAGAGATGTTTCACAGATCTGTTCCCCTCAACACACACACACACACACACACACACCTCAGGCGGCTTTAGAGAGGGGGGGTCAACAATCATGGTCCTGCAGCCACAATAAGTTTCTTCTTGGACTCACTTTTTTTACTCGGTGTCACACACATAGACTTTACTTTAACAGGTATTTTATGAAGACATTTAAATGCCCGCCCAGGTCTCTCACCTGTCAAATTTTGGCATTCATCATTTTTTACATGTTAGGAAAACAACAACATCCACACTGGATTCATCATTTGACGGTCTGTATTTGTCCCCCTATTCCAGGAAGCTGCACATGATGTTCATAGAAACTGATGCACTCTAACATCCTTTCAGTGAACTCATTAACCGGTTAATACGCTCCTCCCTGTGTCGTTTTTGTAAAAGATCTAAATGTAATCCTCTGCCCATTACTGGTTTTGATGCTTTCAATATGCCAAGTCAGAAAAGAAGATACCCGCCTGCTCTGAAAACTTGAGTTACGGTGCAGACAAATGGTCCAGGTGTTCCTGGCTCCCACCTGTCACTCAAAGATGCAGGATGAAGATGAAACCGATTTGATTTGCACAGTAAAAAAAACATGACGACGTAAGGAGAGTGACTGTTTGAATAAATAGCTCATCAAAATCACCCTAAATCCCCAACTCTCTCTCCTCCCAACATTTCCTGTCTCCCTTCAGCTGTCCTTTCCATGAAGTCACAAATGACCCCCAAAAAAACCTTTAAAAAATGTGTAATAATAATCAATTCATTCTAAAACAATTAGGTCAGAATTTTCCTTTTACCAAATACTCCACTCACCGTTGCAGTTCTCACCCCCTGAACCCCCAGACCCTCTTCCTCTGCAGTACACATGGAGAACGCACTGCACCAGAGCATTTATAGCTAATGCTAATTACCAGTGCCTTTCCTTCAATATAAAATACATAGATGATAACAGATATATGGAGAGAGCATGCTAACAGAAGGAGACATTTGGTGTACTGTTACAAAAAGTCGAATGAGCACGACCAACACCCGATGCTGCTCACTTCTTATTTATGTTTTCACTGCAGACATGACGGACTCTCACACTCGGGTAAGGACTAAAACATAAAGTGAACTGAGTTGAAGTGTAAATAAATCACAGATTCACAAAGATTTTCAGCTTTTTTCTTTGACTACATCATCATAAATCTTTTATCCAATCCTGTTTATGTCCTATTTTACAGATCCCAGTTAAGAGAAGCTCTGTTAAGTGACATTTAAATCCCCTCTTTTAGGCAGGTTTTTGCATTTAAATATCACTTTAAGGTCACTTTAAATCTTCTTTGACTCCTGCCTGAGGATGCTGGTGAGATTATTAGCATGTATCCTGCAGGATGAGCGTCTGAGAGCCCAGCAGAGGGGAGGGAGGAGAGTTTATGTGCAGCTTTGAGTGAATGTTTAAGAGAAGCGGCTGTTTGAGCCTGCAGTTTAACTAGGCCTCTACTGCCCCCTGTTGGCCACGCAGAGAACCTTCCTCTCCATCACTCAGCCTCTCTGTGTGTGTTTATATGAATGAGGTCTTTTTTTTAAGTGTTTACGCTCTTATGTTCATGTTCATGAAGACTATTTGACTCAAAGCCCGCGGCGTCTCTTCCCTTCAAAGCGCCTCAGAACCCGAGACAGAGTTTATTTGATTGCTGGTCAAAATATGTCTGTGGTGTCACTGTGGGACAACAAAGCCTGCAACCCCTGCTGCATCACAGAGCGCCGCACAAACGCTGCACAAACGCCGCACACGCATCCACACAAAGGCAGCTAAAGTTACAGCCGCTGATCGCCGCAACCTGTTATTCAAACTTCTCTGCTGTAAACACGCCGCGTCTCCCCGGCTCGCTGCGCTTTCATCTCGTCCTCCGTCTGATTGTTGTGGAGAGGTGTTCATGAGAGAATACCAACCCCTGACACACAAACACACACACACTGCGAGTCAGATACCCCAGAACACAAATATAAACACATGCAAGAAAGCAAATGTGGTCCAGGACAAATATATTAGGAGGAGATGTCGAGCGGAGGAGCTTTTTCAAGTATTTAGTCTCAGAGTCGGAAAGTCAACTCTAAGTTTTCTTTGAATTAGTGCCAACTGGGGTCGTCAGGACGACTCTACTCAATGTAAACTACATGAGCATCTGTGTAAATGCACGGCAACAAAACAAGAAGTCCTACGGGCACCCATTACAGTAATGTATTGTTTAATCACCTAGAGTTGCAGGTAAACACTAAATAAATGCTTCCACGAAATAACACAAAAATGTCTGCAACATTTCAGTAGCAAAGCAAGACGTCACCTGTCTGTCTGTTCACCTCACTGTTGGTGCTCTTACACAAAGAAATGTACGAGTCTTAAATGATTTCATGATTTGTTATGAAGCTCATTAATAAAATAGATAATTCATGTTGTGATAAGTTTAAGATGCACTTCATCAATAATAATTTACTCACACAGTTCAAAGAAAAAGAAAACAGTTGTTTTATTTCAATGTTTATAAGTCGGCCATTTTTGTCTCCCGAAGCCCTGAAGGAACCTCAGGATGGTTTGTTCGATAGTGTGATCATTTGTAAGTGTCTGCTTTTGGTCGTTGGTCTCTTTGGATTAATAACGGTGTCTTGTAAGCCTGTCGTGTTCATTGTTGTTTATGCATGACACGATAATCAAATCAATCGAATCACGTTGGGAGGTTTTTCCCGAACATCCTGGAGGAAATCAGTCCACTTCATTCAGATTCTTGCTGGAGGGGGGGGGGGGGGGGGGGAAGCTATCTGAGCGCTTTATATCCAGCAGAGGAGCCGGTTTGAGGGGGGTGGAAGGTATGACACACTGCCTGGACTGCAGCCCCAACCAACACACGCACACATTCATCGCTGAGCATGACCTGCAGCTGTATCTGCTCACTGTCTGCGTGTGTGTGTGTGTGTGTGTGTGTAAGAAAATTATGTGTGTGTGTGTGTGTGTGTGTGTGTGTGTAAGAAAATGATGTGTGTGTGTGTGTGTGTGTGTGCATGAATGTGTGTGTGTGTGTGTACCTGCATGTGTGTGTGTGCAAGAAAATTATGTGTGTGTGTGTGTGTGTATCTGTGTGTGTGCGCGTGTGTGTGTATCTCTGTGTGTGTGTTTGTGTGTGCATGAATGTGTGTGTGTCTGTGCGTGTGTGTGTGTGTATGTGTGTGTGTGTGTGTGTGTGTGTGTGTGCATGAATGTGTGTGTGTGTATCTGAGTTTGTATCTGTGTGTGTCTGTGTGTGTGTGTGTGTGTGTGTGTGTGTGTGTGTGTGTGTGTGTGTGTGTGTGTGTGTGTGTGTGTGTGTGTCTGTGTGTGATTCTGACCAAATTCAGCCTCTGGGTTCTTGAAGATTTTTGCCCCTCGTTTGTGCACAAGTAGCTTTTTTGTCGTCTCCTTTTACAAACTTTGCTAAGACATGCATTTGAACTCAAAGCCACATTAACAGCAGGACGTTTGAGAAAACCATCAAAGGGGGAAAGAAGCAGTTGAAGAGCAGAGAGGGGAGGGGGGGAAAGAGAGAGAGAGAGAGAGAGAGAGAGAAGATGTCGAGTCAGAGCGAGGCGGCGACATGTGTTATTTATTTCCCCCGTGTAAACACAGAGAGAAGGCAGACATAATCAATAGGAAACTCCAGATTGTAAATAGACGGCTCTAATAGCCTAAACACTGGCCGCTATAGTTACACTCACACACACACACACACATCAGCAGCACTTAGGCTCCACACACAGAGACGAGGAGGGAGGAGACGAGAGATGTGAGAGAAAAAGGAGAAAGAGAGAGAAGGGGCCAGGCTGGGCGGGCCACCCTTATTTACCAATAAAGAGTCCTGATGAGAAGATAAACACACAGGAGACAGTCTGGGCAGGAGGAGGGAGCGACAGAGAGAGAGAGAGAGAGAGAGAGAGAGAAAAAAAAAGAGAGAGCGAGAGAGAGCGAGAGAGAGGAGCTGAGATTTTATCCTCCACTTTGTTCCAGCAATAAATAAAGACTTGAGGAGTCGAGAGAGGAAAGGTGTGAAGGTTAAAAGTTTAGAAAAGGGAGAAAAAGCACGTTTGAAATCCCCGGATACGTTTGCAAACTGTTTGGGAGGTAAAGGTTGGATCTGACGAAATAGTGTCTGTGTCACCTGACGCACAACTTTCTATACAAAAGCGTAGCAGGTCTGCGTTTATAACGCTTCTTTATAACATCTGAAGGGCACAACCAGCTGCTCTGCTGTCGCTGCGCTCTCAGCTGAAGATAGTTTGGCAGCCTAAGTTGGTGTAACTCCTCCTTCATTAACCAACCAGAATGAAAAATGAGGGGGACTTCTGATTTCATCTTGGTTACCAATAACGAGGAGAAACTAATCAGACTCGTCTTGTCGAGGGGACGATACTGAGGTGTAGCGTTGCTCCTAACACCAGGACACGATTCAGTTACGTTGTTTTTAATGTTTTCTTTTTGAAACTATTTTATAAAGCATGCAAAACTAATTAAAAACTAAGGCCCCGTGTCCACCTAGCGTTTTTTTCCAGGCAGAAAAGCGCTTGGCTGTGTGCATTTGTGCGCTGAGAAGAAAAGTGCTGCATGTCCATCTCTATGGCAACGGCCGCTGTATGACCGACACTGCTCCGTTACTTTTTACTGCATGTTTTATATTTGAGATCGTTCATTTCCTGATAAGACACTGAGCGAGGAGCATGTGGGTACAAGACACGATCCTTAGGCGGCAAGACTACGAAGAATATTAAACATTTGGAAAAAAAAGCACCAGTGACGTCAACAGCACCTTTCTGAAAAGATGAAAGATTTTCAACTTGAGCACACGGAGTGGCCACGCAATAAAAGGGCGGAGCGATCGTTTTATTTGGGCCGACAAAATAGACAATTGGGCCCGATACCTTGTCCGTTTTTTTTTTCGAGTTGTAAAGTGATGGGGCGTGGCCTCTTTGAGTGACAGGTGGGAGCTGCTAGCTGCCTGCTAGGTGTCACCTCACCTTAGTGAATGACTGAACTTCACCTCAGCATTGTGTTAGTGCTGTCGGCGGGAGTATTCTTCAGGAAAATTTGGACGAATAATACGGCTCTCTGGAAAGGTTTCATGTGTTCAATTTTGAGGAAATGTGCAGAATAAGTTGCATATTTACATCGGATATATTTGAAGTTGAAAGGCATAAATAACCCAGTTTTAGTGTTTAATATTTAATTGCCTTTGAATGTATTTTTACATCATATTAACAGTGACAAATGTGAGTGATTTACAAGATAATAAAAAAAAACCTGAATGAGTAAGGGGGGGGCCAAAAGGTCAGAAAGCTGGATTTCAACTTGTGTCTATTTTAACAAACTTCCTTAATAAAAAAAAAAACTGCAGCTGTCTTCATGATACATGTTGTTTTATGAGCTAGAATACTTATAAATAAAATCGATATTCATCATGTTGTCTCTGCGTATAAATAAAGACAAATTGACCTTTGTCTGTTTTTTAGTGAGGAAACTCTCCCTGCTGCCTTTATTCCGTCTGCCTCTCTGACTCAGTATCAAACGTTTGAAAAGGCTGGAGCTCGGTTTAAAAACATGTATTATACGTGATTACATTTCATTTTTAATTACCACCTGTCTGAGACTGGTAGGTTTAGACATAAGCAGTGAGTAAAACGAGACCAGTCTGTTTGAGAACCCCAAATTACTGCTAATTCAGTGATATGATTAGAGAGCAGCCTTCCCGTAAACATGAACCCAAAGCCTCATGGTGCCCATTAATCGTTTGGAGGAGACGCTCAGAAATAACTTCATATCGGGGATTATTCTGCGGACACTTTCTCAGAGTTCCTTTTGTACTGTGGGAACATGAAGTCAGTGCACACTTTGGGAGCTGCTCTTTCACTTTCTCGAGGATATTTGAGCGATACTCGTGCAGGAGGTTAGTTGTACTTGAATTAATTGTATCAGTGCCACGACAATCCTGAAGGATGTGGCTTCTTTCTGTGTGTTTGAATTCAGATCCAGTGTGTGTGTGTGTGTGTGTGTGTGTGTGTGTGTGTGTGTGTGTGTTTGCGTGCACGCTTGTGGTTTTTTTGTTGCTCATGCGGTGTCAGAAGTCATCAGGGTGAGGCTGAGCGGCGACCCCATGACCCCCATCAGAGATCAGAAGTGAAGCACTTAGCGGTCGCCCCCCCCCCCTCCGTTCTTCCTCTGCAGACAGCCTTCTCTGATTCCACCGCTGCTGCTAATAAAGGCAGCGGGAGAATAATTCAAGTCAACAGTCGGAGGAGAGTCACTGAGAGGAGAGGAGAAGTTAAAAGCTGCGCTGTCACTCAGCTCACAGCTCTGCCTTCTTTAAACAACTGATATCATGCCGAACGCGAAACAGGAAATTCATTCCAACAGGACCAATATGAAATAGGAGCCAGCGTACGTTTTCCTGACATGTTAATAGTCTCTGAAATCTTTGTGTTTCACTTAGCGCTCCTTTGCTCTTTTGAAAAATATGACCGGTCCAATCAGTTGTTATCACCACGTAAAGTCTGCATTTTCACAAGAATTCTAAAGTCTGGATTTTAGCCTTACTCGCTCACTAATAGCGATGGGCTAAAATATTGATACAGCAAATTATCATTGTCCCGACTCGTGTGCTACGATTATCAAATCACTGGAGCCAAGGCAGAAGAACTCCGGATGAAGTCAGAGTGAAAAGTTCGGCTGTTTGCGCTCACACATGCAGCTCCAGAGCTTTTCAGGAGTTTTGAATGAATGTGAAATTCCAGAAGAGTAAAAATCCAGATCAACATTAGTTGGGCTCAAACCCAATTCAAACACTTAACCTCTTGGATTGGAGACAGAAGTCATAGCCACCATGCAGCCCTGAAATGAATAATGGAGAGAAAAAAATGGCCGAAAGCAACTAGAGCCCGACCAATTACGGTAATTAACCAGCCGGTAATATCGACTGATATCAGCATATCGATTGACTATCGGTATCGGCTAATTTTATCGCAGATATGCGCCGATATTACTCGATTTATTCACCAGCCAAAAAGCATTTAATTTGAGTTTCATTGTATTACACTAGCAGTTCTCTTTCACCAGCAGAGGGCGCTATATGGATTACAACAATCATCATCACTCTTGCAGCGTGTCGAGCGGTGACGTACATGATCAGTTACTTTCCAGTTGAGTGACCATCTTTGGCCTCATTATCTTTACCGCAATCACAACATCTGAGGGATCAACAGAATAAATGTGTGTATATATCTATATCATAGATCTAAGAAATATATCAGTATTCGATTTTTTTTTTGTCACAAATATCAAACTCAAAAATCGGTCGGGCTCCACATATCACTGGAGCCAAAGGCAGAAGAAACTTCAGATTGAGTCAGGGAGAAAAGTTTTTCTGTTTCCGTTCACATCTGAAGCTCACCTTGAAAACGTTTTTCAGGAGTTTTGTGCAAATCTGAAAGTACCAATGGAGATTAAAAATGGCAGAAAGTAACCATGTAGGAAAATCACAAAGCCTATTGGCAGTGATCTAACGAGTATTTAGATCTTCTTTTTTTTTTTTACCTAAACACCAACTCCCGTGTCAGTCGGACTGTAAACAATACAAACACACAGAGATGGAAGACTTGGCTGTTTGGTTATTAACGCTGCCTACACAGGAAGCCCCAAAATACGTTGGCCATCCCTCTCAGAGAGCTTTATATCGTAGACGATGGAGAACGGGTTCCAAGATTGACCACTCACCTGCGTCCCGTCAAGCCCACTAACAGTGAGAGAGCATCTCAAAGCCTTTTTATTGAATGTTGAAAATGAAACTTCTGTCTGAAGAATGGAAAAAAGCAAACAAAGGCTGAACTTTCGACAAAGAGCAGAGAGAAGTGATAATGACATCGTAAGGATAAACCCATTCTGTGCCCCGTCTCCTTCCCGGAGGTTGTTGTCTAGAACCATTAATTGCCGGTGCTGCGTGGGATTGTGGGAGTTGTTGCTCATTTCCCTGCGCTGGAATGCCTGCTTCATTAAACTGACTGAGCGCGACGGGTTTTGAGGAGAAAAAGATGATAGTTTCTCAGGGTAATAACAGGCCTCAGGATAAGCTATGTTTAAGAGGCCACCGCAATGGCTACCCTGTCCTGCACCGCAGCACTCTCATGACCCTGACTGCTGGGGACGGCACTGGCCAGACACAATTAGTGGTCACAGATACCTAGGTGTGTGTGTGTGAGTGTGTGTGTGTGAGGGTGGATGTTTGCATGCTTGGTAGGATGGGCGTGTATGCATGTGTGCGCGTCTGCGTGCACATGCATCAGTTCAAAGTGTGTGTGTGTATTTGTAAGCCCATAAAAAAACAAATTCCACATTCAGTATCAGTGACAGTGGGCGTGTGCTGTCGTCTGTCTGTCGATGAGTGTCTACTGTCAACGTGTCCACGCTGCTGGGACATAAATTTGCCTGCCTTCTGAAGCTACAGAGAATAACACGATTTAATAATTTAACACCAGCCGTTCTTTATCTTCCTTTTCTACTTTCTTCCTCTAACAACGCAGGGCTTGAAGTTTAAAAACAATCCTGAGCCTGATTTTTTTTTTGGGGGGTTGGAGGAGAGGGGGGCTCGATGACACTGCACAGATTCACTTCTCAATAACCACACCTTAACAAAACAGTGAACAGAGGGATACATTATTTGCTGTCACCAACAGGTAAGGGGGGTCCGGGCCAAATCTGGGAATTGGGCTGGTAGCTGAAGAGGCGCCAGTTCACTTCCACAGCACTGCTGAGGTGCCCCCCCGCCCCCCACCCCCTGAAACAGGTATCAATGGACAACCAGTTTAAGGAGAATTACAAAGTCCAGAAGAAGATTTTGCATTATGTCTCATCATCACCTCTAAATATATCTGTGTTCAGCTCTCGGGGTCTTTCAGTGATCTCAGCTTTTTTCTTTTTCTCTCAGCTTAACAAAAGGAGAGCACTTTATCACAAAAGGAACAAGAGGAGACATGGAGCTAAGAGTGCACCGCAGGGGGTCTGATCTGCACAATTTGGCTCTGCAGGAGACTGGACAGTAGTGTGTGTATGTGTGTGTGTGTGCGTTCACATTCACTTTTCTATCCAAGTAAACCAGAGATAAAGAAAAGGGATGAAAAAAAAATCACTCTGCCTTGCTGTCTTTGTACAATTATTATCATAAAGATTATTTCAACCTCTTCTTTGTTTTTGGAAAAATGTTATGGATAAATTTCCTTGATATAATTCTCAGCGTGTTCCCTTTGCCTCTGATACCAAAAAAAACTGAAATCACAGCCAGGGCATGCAGACAGCCTCCTTTTCTGCATCAATCATCTTGTTATTCTCACTGTTTGGGCTTCTTTTTTTTTCTTTTTTTTGGTGCAATAAACATATTTTATGGTCTCCTCGTCGGGTCTCATCTCTCGTAGCATTTACAGTGAGTACGGAAAGTATTCAGACCCCTTTACATTTTTCACTCTGTTTTATTGCAGCCATTTGCTAAAATCAAAAAAGTTCATTTTATTTCTCATTAATGTACACTCAGCACCCCATCTTGACAGAAAAAAAACAGAAATGTGGAAATTTTTGCAAATTTATTAAAAAAGAAAAACTGAAATATCACATGGTCATAAGTATTCAAACCCTTTGCTGTGACACTCATATTTAACTCACATGCTGTCCATTTCTTCTGATCCTCCTTGAGATGGTTCTGCTCCTTCATTGGAGTCCAGCTGTGTTTAATTACACTGATTGGACTTGATTAGGAAAGGCACACACCTGTCTATATAAGACCTTACAGCTCACAGTGCATGTCAGAGCAAATGAGAATCATGAGGTCGAAGGAACTGCCTAAGGAGCTCAGAGACAGAATTGTGGCAAGGCACAGATCTGGCCAAGGTTACAAAATAATTTCTGCAGCACTCAAGGTTCCTAAGAGCACAGTGGCCTCCATAATCCTTGAATGGAAGAAGTTTGGGATGACCAGAACTCTTCCTAGACCTGGCCGTCCAGCCAAACTGAGCAATCGTGGCAGAAGAGCCTTGGTGAGAGAGGTAAAGAAGAACCCAAAGATCACTGTGGCTGAGCTCCAGAGATGTAGTAGGGAGATGGGAGAAAGTTCCACAAAGTCAACTATCACTGCAGCCCTCCACCAGTCGGGGCTTTATGGCAGAGTGGCCCGACGGAAGCCTCTCCTCAGTGCAAGACGTATGAAAGCCCGCATAGAGTTTGCCAAAAAACACAGGAAGGACTCCCAGACTATGAGAAAGAAGATTCTCTGGTCTGATGAGACCAAGATTGAACTTTTTGGCTTTAATTCTAAGCGGTATGTGTGGAGAAAACCAGGCACTGCTCATCACCTGCCCAATATAATCCCAACAGTGAAACATGGTGGTGGCAGCATCATGCTATGGGGGTGTTTTTCAGCTGCAGGGACAGGACGACTGGTTGCAATTGAAGGAAAGATGAATGCGGCCAAGTACAGAGATATCCTGGAAGAAAACCTCTTCCAGAGTGCTCAGGACCTCAGACTGGGCCGAAGGTTCACCTTCCAACAAGACAATGACCCTAAGCACACAGCTAAAATAACAAAGGAGTGGCTTCGGAACAACTCTGTGACCATTCTTGACTGGCCCAGCCAGAGCCCTGACCTAAACCCAATTGAGCATCTCTGGAGAGACCTGAAAATGGCTGTCCACCAACGTTCATCATCCAACCTGACAGAACTGGAGAGGATCTGTAAGGAAGAATGGCAGAGGATCCCCAAATCCAGGTGTGAAAAACTTGTTGCATCATTCCCAAGAAGACTCATGGCTGTACTAGCTCAAAAGGGTGCTTCTACTCAATACTGAGCAAAGGGTCTGAATACTTATGACCATGTGATATTTCAGTTTTTCTTTTTTAACAAATTTGCAAAAATTTCTACATTTCTGTTTTTTTTTTTCTGTCAAGATGGGGTGCTGAGTGTACATTAATGAGAAATAAAATGAACTTTTTTGATTTTAGAAAATGGCTGCAATGAAACAAAGAGTGAAAAATGTAAAGGGGTCTGAATACTTTCCATACCCACTGTATGTGAACACAGATTCATATTTGTAATGTTTGGCTTCAAACACTTCATTTGTCCTGAGATCAAGTTCATGTTGATTATTTTTCTAATCTCATTTTTTTCAGTACCTATAATCTAATGCTTGAGAAGGCACCAGTATTTGTCTTTATTCTCACCAGCTGTGTGTCCATGATGTAAAAAACAACAACGTGGAAGCAGCAGAGTCCTCTATACGACGCTATAATGAGAATATTTGTCTTTCTATCAATGCTACACGTAGTTAAACAGAATCTCAATGTGAACTAAAGAGTGGAGAAGAACATACTGGGGAACAGGAAACATAATGCAGCAGGTTCATTAGAGCACGGAGATGGTAGAGGTGGCGTGCAGACAGTCTATGGTCGTGCAGCGATCACAGGGAATAAACGTCACCACCCCCTCACACTCGCTCCAGGTGAATTCTCCTGATTATATCCTGCTGCGTTCTCACATCAGCTCACTCTGACTTTCTGCAGAATAAATACGAGGAGGCTGGAGGACAAACTCCGGGGGAAGAGAGAAACATTCAGACGCTCAGCCCGAAAAACTTCAGGAGTTTTTCAGACGTTTTGTGCCGGTGAGAAAGCAGCTACATGTGAATGCAGCGCTCATCAATATGTTAATGTCCTCCCTGGAAAACCAGTGCAGGCTGCATGATTGTACTGGTCATTGCATCAATCTTGAATCTTTAAAAAATAAAAAAGTGCATTTCAGTTTCTCTACGAACCGTGACGGAGCTCATGAAAGACTCTGGTTAGCTTCACTGTACCTGCTCAGGACCAACAGGCTGTCTGAGACGTTATACACACACAAACAGCCAGGCTCCACAACTCTCCCTCTTACACACACACACACACACACACACACACACACACAAACAGCAGTGTATGGCAGTTCTAGTGGGGCTCTTCACATTGTCCAGACGGCCCAGTGTCAGGCAGTGAAATGAATGGCTGTTTATATTAGAAGGCTGGTTTAATGAATTAGACCCACAGCTCCTCCGTGTCAGCACCAGGCCCATACAGACCAGACCCACTCCTCTCCTCACCCCTCCTCACCCTTTACACAAGGTAGAAGGGGGACACCCTGATTGCATCCTTAGGGACGGGTGAGTCAGGACGCTCGACGGCGCCCCTCTAAGGACTCCCTGCTTATTTACTAAAGGGCATCTGGCAAAGGCTACGCATTCACCACCCCCCTCCTCGCTAACCTCACCCATGGTATCCCCCCCCCCGCCCCGCCCCCCATGGTGGCTGAATCGGGCAGAGGCCGGCCTGTTTATATACATATGTGGGAGGGGAAACAGAGTGAGGAGGATTGCTGAGCAACTTGCACATGTTTGAACAAATATGTAAACAACATGAGGTTTGCCACCCAGCCGTACATGTATACAGGCCTCCAACGAGAGCCTCCTCTGCTTCTCCTCAGTCTGTGTTAGAGCGTCTGTCAAAAAAAAGCAGAGAGATGGCTGTCAGCTCACATCTTCTGCAGCCCGCCGAGAGGACGAAACCTCTGACTCCACCTCAGGACAGACATGGGCTAACAGATGATGAGAGGTGAGGAGGGAACAAGAGGAGAGGAGAGGGGGAACAACAGAGGAGCGTTAACAAGGGAAAGGAGGTTTTTTTTTCAAAGTTTGCTTATTGAACCATAAGACAAACCAAATCCTCGCTTTTCCTAACAACACTACAGTCTGGAGTCAAGTTATAAGTCTTGTTAACTCACAAGTCTCCATGCAATCTGCATCCCAATACCTGACTTCTTTGCCACAATATAATACCTATAAATGATGAATCGGCTCTTATGCTAATTCTTCAGCTCATTTTTTAAGAAGCCGCAACTGAGACCCATGGCACGTCCCTCACTAACAGATTGGCAGCATGTGCAGCATGTCCACCTGCTGAGAGCAGGACGAGTAGAGAAGAAAAGGAAGCGAGGGAGGAAAGAATGGAACAAGAGAGGACACATGAGTATGAACAGAAGATAATGAATTTAGAAGGAGAGGTGGAATGAAGGCAGAGAAGTTTGTCTCTAAAGTGACTCAAGAATTTCATGAATTTGATTGAAAATTTACTGTCAAAAAAAAAAACATGCCAAGCCTGTGTGGATGTCAAACTCAATTACACCAAAAGAGACAAAGAAGATGCACGATTTATAATCAGAGAATCTTCTCCGCACACGCTCAAATCACCCACTGTTCACACCGCCGTGTGCTATGAAATGATTCCACTTCTTCTTCTCTTCATAAACCAGTAATCTTTTCTTTTTTTTTTTTTTTAGTCGCGCTCATCTCCGCTCATTTTCTTTTGTTGTCTCACTCGCCCAGTCTCTCTCTCTCTCCCTCTCGTCCTCATCTCTAATTTACCTAGCATCCTACAGGGCGCAGGAGCCTCTCAAATTGCCTTTGTCCATTTGCGTACGAGGCTGGTGACAGTGCAGCGCAAGGGATGTTGGAGTGTGTGCGTGAGGGGAGTCTGTAGCAGCGGGGTGGTGGGTTGAGATTGCTGTAATCATGGAGTGCTACCTGTTCATTAAACACACAGTGGGAAAGCTGCTGGCAGCATTTAGGAACCAATTAAAGCAGCAAAGGCCATTAACATTAGCAACATTAGCTAGAGGAGTGTGTGTGCGTGTGTGTGTGTGTGTGTGTGTGTGTGTGTGTGTGTGTGTGTGTGTGTGTGTGTGTGTGTGTGTGTGTGTTTGGGCAAAGAAGAGGCAGTGGAGCAGTCATTTGAAAAGTCTGAATCATGGATTGACTTTGTGACTTTGCGAGGAGGCAATCAAGTGAGAAAATAAATGAAAAGAATAAGAGGCACGGTGCAGGAGTGTAATAAAGACAGGGGTAAAAATCAAACTTTAGGAAGTTGTGAATGGGTGTGATTATAATACTATGTCTCTGAAGATGGGGTGTGATTGCTCGGTGTATAGGCGGAAGGGGGGGGTTGTCTCAGGTCTCCTGGAATGGGACATCTCGAAGAGGGGGAACGGCGCTTCTGTCGAGTGTAATTATCCACGCTCCTCACATGATGTTGGGAGATTTGATGGAGATAATGACTTTATTTCCTCACATTCATATGTTCATGAAACTTCATTTTTTTTAACCAGTGAATGTCTTGTTTCCACTTCCGTATATGAACCGAGGCGAGTCAACCGGAAGTCCATTCATTCCTACGGGAATCTCAGTGATGTCCGATGTGTCTGCGAAACTCCCCCCCCCTTCGAGATATTTCCTCGACTGCCTTTTGTGGTGGATTTCGGAGAGACCGTGGTTGTGTCCTAAACCGCAGACTTGCATAAAACTGGAGCGCACTGGTCATAATAAATGCCCCACAATGCACTGCGGCTCTCAGAGTTTCCTATCGCAGAGCTCGCCATCAAGCGGCTTAAAATAAAAATTCTGTGCTGAAATACATTTCACTGTTGCCAAATATTAAAATGACTACCAGCTGTATTAGTAAAAACGTTTTCATATTGTTGTTGAATTACATGTACAGACCAACGCTCGCGCTAGCTTGACGTTAGCTCATTGATTGGAGCTCGGACCGGAAGTATGTCGTGTGACCCGTATTTTAGTGTATTGTTAATAGCATGCTAACGGCTGTGGGGTTAGTATGCAGTTTATATATTTTAGGTATGTTGTAGGTGATTTGTGAGTTAGGACACAGCCCGTGTGCAGTGTGTTAGCTCGGTATAACAGGCTGCTAACTAGCTAAAAGGCTAATTGCTTTCAATTCAGTTTGTTGTTTTGTAAAGCGATTTTGTGTGATACTTTTTGGGGCTTCAGGGGCTCCATATGTTCCTCACATTTTGCCAAAATGCTAAATTCTTTATACAGTTGTTGTACTATTTGTTTTTTTCCTAATCCTTTGTGAAACATCCAACACACAAAACAGATACTGACATCCGTTGAGCCTCAAAGGAAGCGTGGTTAAAGTCTGACAATGGAGGAACGGCCTGATACAAAGTTAGTTTAAAAAATAAAGCCTCAGACAACGCTCTACCCAGAGATGGAGCAATAAAATACAATTTGTTCATCATGAAAGTTAATGATCGTCTGTGAGGAAAAACAAGCATCTCAAGAAGTTTTAAATAAAAGCTAATTTGTCGGGTTTAAACTTTTCCATCAGAGCTCCACTCTGCGTCGTCTCCTGGTTGCCATATTTAATACCCATATAACCATGGACCAGATAATGTGTGTAAGTGTAATTGTTCACCAGCAGAGGTAGAAACATGCAGCGCCATTGTCTGTCTGCCTTTTGTAGTTAGTTAAAAGGTGGATAAATAAGATGCAATTTAGAGACTTTTAAGAGGTGATTTTTTTCTCTCTCTCTCTCTCCTTAATCACAGTGAAATTACCTCTGGGTGAGGGCTGTCATTAAAATAGAAGAGGCACTTACTTCTTGGATGCTCAAGGCGAGCGTGAAGCGCTAATAGCACAGTGTCTCAATGGCGCTAACAGTTTTAACAGGTTCTGTGTTATCCTGCTGTGCATGTAGGCGCGCTTTCAACAAGGACTTCTTATGTTAATCTATTTGGACGTTCACGGAGACCGAGGTGGTTCTAGATGTTTTTATAAGCTGCAGAAATAACTTTATTTTCCTGCTTTTGATCCTAATACATGCGGATTGATTTCCAACTGAAGTAATGTTTCTACCCTGACACTTTGTGCTGCAGCCTGGTCAGTATTACCTTCATTTTTGCCTTCACTGTACGCACTTTATCACTTCTGCTGCTTCCTGTCTCACAGGCCCTGGTTTTGCCCCGGGTGTACGTCCCTCAGGGTGGCTTCTTGCCCCAGGCTAGAGGACCCCACCGGCAGGCAAGAAGTGACATGGCCAACAACCTCCAGATGTTAGCCTGCATTAGGGCCTGACAGCCTGTCATGTCACCGCCTACACTACCACACAGTTCCATCACCTCCCATCTGCTGCCCAACGCCTCCTGAGGGAGAGAAAGGGGGGGCAATTATAGCGACCATGAGACTTTACTGCCCTTCAACCCACATAACAGACAATAAATCCCAAAAGTGACAGGCATGGCGGCTTGGCCGGGCCTGTGCAGGACTCATCTGATGGTATGTGAACTGCAGGAACAGGTCTGCATATATTATAAACTTGTTGACAGTTTGTCTCCATCTAGAGGCAGATAATCCTCAAACATGTCCGACTCTGATTATCTGCTGCAGTTTATCCTTCAACAATAACATGGTACTAAAGAGAGGATCATTAAAAACATTAAATAGCTTCGTTTAAGACACAAACTACTTCATATATATTTAGATGTTTAAAGATCTGCTGCCATTGTTTCACGGCGTTTCAAAATGAAAATCTTTGCAATGTTGGTCTAATAAAAAAAAAAAACAGTTTGCAGACTTTTAAACATGTACGTTATCTGACTCTGCTTTTACGTTACTCTCAATGTACCAATACAAGGACGACAACCAGCAGGACACAGAAACATTGAAACCCTAAACTCCCACGCACTGACCTTTAGATGTAAACAATGGAGAGCGCACAGAAATAAATATGGCTATTTATTTTATATGATTACAGAGAAGGTAGCAGGTGCTGTAGCGTGAATTTGAATTTCCCTCGTCATCAATAAAGTATCTATCTAGTATTTACAGTTTTTACAGAAAATGGATCTGAATGACAGTAGATATTAAATAATATAGTTTGCAGACAATGTGCATGTTTTTATCCTGAGGTTATTGTACATATATGTGCATATTTTTTAGTTTCAGCTTCCTGTCAGATAATTCTTATAAATTGGATGTTTAATGTCTTCAATTATGATTATTTATGTATCATATTATTTTATGTGCAAAGCTCAATATTTGTACAATTAAAAAATGTGTCATCAAATTAAAGTTATAATATTTAAGGATTAAAAAACTGGTTAAACCCCTACATGGGGTCGACAGGGAGCGTTACGGCGGTCCCAGAAACTTGGGGGGAAGAGGGGAGGGGGAAAAGGAACAAATATAAAAATCAGCTAATAACTTAATTTGTGAATTATACATTTTAAAATATGTCTGTTAGGGTGTGTCAGAAATGGGCAACGAGATTTTTAATTGTTGGTAAAAATAAGGAAATACATATATTTCATATATTTGGCATCGTAATGTTCAGGAAAGAGGAAGGAAGTCAGAGACATTTTGAAAGAGGGGGGGTCCGCACTCGAAGCTAATGCTATATGGGGGTTCATTGGCTTGGCAGAGTTTGGGAACCCCTGCACCAGACAACGTGGTTGACATGAGAGGTTTCAGAGACGGGTCCGAAAGTAAATAGCTTGATGTTTGGCTCCCCCTCCTGGTGGGAAAAAAAAAAAAACAGTGTACTGAACCAGCAGAGCCTCAGAGGAGGGAGGTCTTTCAAAACAAGGATCGAGCTTTTCTTGAGATCTGCCCCTCCATGAAAGTGTTTTAAATCCACACTGAGGATTTATCTCATCTTCATGGCTTTCCCTTCACGATGAGAATAATTTATCCAAACAGATTTTAGAACCACTTTATTATTTTATCATGTTTCAACCCAACAGATTTGATTATTTCATGGTGTATGTTTTTACTGTAAAGCATGGTGGTCAGCCTTGATTGCTATATAAGCAATCAAGGCTGAGGTGCTATATAAATAAAGTTGACTTGACTTTTTAAAGGTGGCACAGCTTATCACAACCATGGACAGATGGTCTAATACATTTCATCGTAACTGTTACGTAAATTAAGCTCTGTGTTCATCTTAAAATCTGTGTGGCGTCCTTTCCGCCTCCTTTCTTTGAGCCTTTGTTTAATCAATCAGAAATGTGAAAGTTAGAGAAGTGTACAGATTCTGTGGTATATGTTCATAACTCTATATACAAACTGTACTCTGAGGAACATTTGGTCCCTGTAACACTGTTTGAAGATAAAAGGCTCCGAAGTTATGGTGGGGGTCTGTAACAGTGTAACTCTCCTGGTAGCTTTTTAACTCCAAACAAGTGATCCAGGGACCCATTTTTTTTTCTTTGAATAAAGTCTGTGTATTTGGTTCATAAAATATACCATAGAATTTTTTCACTTCTTCAACTTTCAAATTTCACTACCAAATCTACATAGTGCACCTTTAACAGTAACTAACAAGGTCTAATTTATTTTCTTATGGGCTGTCCAGCTCGTCAGCTCCTAATGGCCCCCTCTTCCAAGACACACTTCCTCCTTAAAACAGACACAAACACCCCCAACCCGATGCAGACTCTCTAAGCTCACTTTATTCTAATATCAGTTTGCATACAGCTCTGGCTACATTTTATTCCTGTTGAATCTTTGTCCACTTTATTCATTTAATTTATCTAATTTCATACAGCTGTATATATTAAGTTCCTCTTGTTCTATTGTTCGCCATGCACCACAATAACGTTATCGTTCAATATTTGCCTTCTTGCATGTAGCTCTATATTTATTTGCTGTTGTAATTCTGATCACCATTGTACTATTATCACTTTACCCACTCAGTATACTATTTGTCTAATATATAGTTCTGTTTTGGATCACTGTCCACTTTCTCCATTGCACTTGATCTATTTTGTATCTAAATTGATATTTTATATTTTTAATCTACCTTGCACTGTCTTTACTGTGGCTCCATGTGCCTTTGAATTGCCCCCCTGGGACAAATCAAATTGAATTGAATATCTTTGACAAATCCAATGTCAGCAGTTAGCGTTTATCTAGATGAATAAATTACATTTTGTGAATCTACCAATCCCCATGACATGCTCCAGTGGGCTTCCACCTACTAAAAGAGGGAGGCATTATTGTTTTATAATAATAATAAAAAGTTATGTAATATGGATAAGAGGTAGTATGATAGGATGATGGAGCTGGAACAAACAGAAACCCTCACAAAATTTAATGTCAAACCATCGTAATCTTTAAAACCATTTTGATGGTTTTTGACCAAATTGAAGATTGTTCATGTGTTTATTTAGAGAGTGATGACGTCATATAATCCTTTTTTGTTTATGAAACGCTTTAAAAAATATATTAAGTAATAAAACCTCATTACTTTCACCATTAATGGACCATCCATGCTTAGCCTACTGTTATGCAAAGTCATCCTCAGCGGCCCATTGTGAGCTACAAAAACGATCAGAGATTATCCTTGATTTAAATTACATGGGATTTAATGCAAAATTAGGGAGTAGATGCAGTTTAGAAGAGTTCAAAGATTTATATTTAATCAATAATCTGTTAGAGGCACCTCAGAAGGGAAATAATGGGGTCAAAAAACAACATCATTTGAACTGTAGTCACATTTTCTATTTAATACAGCTGTATGCCTGAAACAAGCCACATCAACTGTACAGTAGAAATGCGTCGCTTAGCAACACCATGACAACACCCTAACATGTTAACTGAGATGTGAGGCTTCTCTCCCTTTGGGGTCAAATATTTATGTTCGCATTATGATTTTAATCGGTTACGATAACGTGGTACTCACCAAAGTAATGTTGTGATGTGGAAATACTCGACAAAGTCCAACAAGGCATTAAAACAGGTGATGAGTTTATTTATATCATCTGAACCACTTTTTTGGAGATACAAATCCAAAGTAACCTAACTTAAATAATTTAGAATTAATAGCTTCTCATGGTTTATGAAAACGGATCAGTGCAGCCTCATGGTGGATTCGGACTGAATTGAGGAGTTTTAATCATTTGAAAACGTGACATTTTCCAACCGCAGCTCTGTCGTTTGAACAATCCAGTTTCCCACTCGACAAAATACCCGGATGGAACGCGGACCGTTTACGTTTTTATGGTTTTTACGTAACGCCCTATGAGGTTTTTTTTTTAACGCTGTTTTTACTCCGAATAAAATATTTTATCTTCATGATTATCCGGTTGTCATGGTTACAGGTTTCAGTCTCTTAATAAAAATAGATTTTCTAAATTTACTTCCGGAACTAGAGCCGCCGAAAAAGTGGGGGTTCACTGTTGAGCATGCGCACTTGGAGTGGCAGTCCTGTGGCTCTGATCTGTGTTCATTATGATTAAACCATAGACTGTTTAAACCTTTTTCGTAACATTTCCTGTCCGCCTTCAACAGTCCTATCTAATAAAGGCAAAAGACCCCAAAAATAACAAAACAAAAAAATTAAAGTTAGATATCAGCCTAACAGGAGAGACACACCACACATGAAAAGATACAAAGCGGAGGCGACAGGAGGATGTGATCAGGAAAAGATAACTTTATTTAGTCAGGAATACATATTCTTGTTATACGAATACTTGTCAGATAGAAAACACAGTAGCTTTTCAAAATAAAAGCAAGGTCCGTTTAATTATTATATTTATTTATGTTTTTTTAAACACACTTCAATAAATATTTTTTGGTGTTTTTTTTGGTTCTATTATACAAAAACATACAGTGACTGTAAGAAGAGCTGAGAGGGTTCAAACACTGGATTAAAGGTTAGCTGTGAAAACACGCGTACAGACGCTGCAGATGCCACGCGTTATACAGAACCTAAAACACCTCTGGCAGGTTTCCAAGTCTTTTACACAACTTTGTCCACACACTAAGACTGTTAAAAAGAACTCTCTGTTATTCAAATTATTATTAGTAAGCGCTATATTTCACCACTGGTCTGCAAAGACAGGTAGCATCACACACTGAAGAGCACAGAGAAGGCGAGCTGTAGACTAAGACACGTGGGTTCAACAGAGACACAAAACACCCCAAAGTATCACTGGTCCAGTCTCAAACTCAACATCCTTTCAAGTGAAACTGTATCACAGTGAGAGACGGACGTTTACGCTTTTTTTTTCTATGTTTGAGGGAGTAAAGGGACGTCGAGAAGTTCTCACGTCAGGCATCAGGGTGCAGCGTCGGGTCACACACGAGAGACTGAACATTATTCAAAGCACTGCAGTGAGTGGACCTATCAGTATGGAATCGTATGAGCGCCATAAAAAAAGAATAACCCTTCAAATTAAAGTGTCATCACAAAGAAGAGCAGATGAGAAAAGCAAAATGTGAGTTAAAAAAAATATCTGTAAAACCCTTAGATTAAAGAAAAAAATGTGGAAACATGAAGACGAAATTATTAAACTATCCGTCCATTTTCTTCCGCTTATCCGAGGTTGTGTCACAGTGCCTTTTTTGTAAACTTTGGGGTATTGAAACTTGGTTGATAGAAGAGATTCATCACACTGAGTTTTAGTAAAAGAGACATTATCATTAGGTCATGATGCAACTCGTCAGCTGAGCTGTCTGAGAGTTTGTTAAAGTGAATTGAGACATTCAAAGATGCAGCAGTGTCCTTCTTTTAGATCACTGAGACTACAGGGAGACACTGAGGACGAATATCTACTGGAAGCCTGAAGGGACAAAATAAATACATTTAGATATTTTAGTGTAAATTTAGAATAAAATTCTACATATTGTATCTTTAAGTTTAGATGACTGGCATCATGACGACCCGTATCTATACATTTAAAAACATGTGTTTTTCATGTTTCAAAATGAAAAGTTAAATCTTTCAGAATCTCCTCTTTTGTTCTTCTGGGTCATCAGAGCTACAAATTAGCATCTCCCTCTGGTATACATAAGCAAGAGAGGCATTACTGTCGAACACAGCGTCCTGTAAATACAGTATACCTTAATGAATTATTCGGAGCGTGACGGTTACAGTTAACTCGGTCTAATTACTGAAAGCCGACTCTTTCTGTCTCTCTGCTCTCGCCTGTTCGCTCTCTGACCCAGTTTGTCAGCAGGCCTGAAAACCAGAATACAGAAAGGTAATACTGCGGTTTGTTTTACTGCAGCTGCTGCATCATTAATTGCCCACAGATCCTCCCTGCAGGTAAACACACCTGTGACAGATAGAGGGTACGGAGTCACAGCAGGGCCCAAAAAAAAAGATGGAAAAGGAGGAAAAAATTAAATGTGAATTTAAAACTGTTAATAGGTGAGAACAATTTAAAAAGAGGACAAGTTAGAATATCCTTGTTGTGTTTTTTTTGCATGTCAATGATGCCATTAAGGGCTGCACAGTGGTGCAGTGGTTTGCATCACAACGAGGAAGTTCCTGGTTTGAATCCCTGTCTGACAGGAGCCTCTCTGTTTGGAGTTAGCATGCTCTCCCCGTGCATGTGTGGGTTCTCTCCGGGTACTCCGGCTTCCTCCCACAGTCCAAAGACATGCTCGTTAGGTTAACTGGTGACTCTACATTGTCCGCAGGTTTGAATGTGAGTGTGGCTGGCTGGTTGTCTGTCTCTGGCTACCAGTCCAGGGTGTGCCCCGCCTCTCGCCCACCTCCCACAGCTGGGATTGGCTCCAGCCCGCCGCGAGCCGAACACAAACGGGAAAAGCAGTGCAGATAATGGATGGATGGATTAAGAAATAAGCATGAAAATTAATAAATCTCTTTTAATCTTTGTCTCGACATTTCCACTATTTTATCAGTAACTTATATTTTAAATGTTTCGGGATTTACTGCACCGTTATTAAATGTATATGATCTGAAAAGCATCTGAAGATTCTGTCGATTTGAGAGAAACGTTGGTGAATATTTTGGCAATGAACCAGTTTGCATTTTCAGGTCAGGGATTAGGGCACAGTGGTTTTATAAGAGACATAAGCACCCATCCCGGGGCGTCCTGTGAGTCAGAGTGAGTATTAATAGATGGACACAGCAGGTGCTGTCACTCCGTCTGCTGCTCACAGCCAATTATGACGCTCTGCAGGTGAGCCCAGCGAACACACCTGCATCTAAACTTCATCCAATTTCACCCCCTTCTTCTTCTTCTTCTTCAACCTTTGCTCTCACTTCAGTACATGTCATCTACTTTTCTTAGACACACGCACACACAAACACACTCGTGGAAATGTTATTAGGTCAGCCTCCTCCTGCGGCGGTGACTCAGCTCCCACCTGCAGCCTCTGGAAAAAGCAGCAGGAACACGAGGACGGGGGAGAGCGTTTTAAAAAGGGACATTTTCTGCAGATAACACAAATTCAAAATCTGGGGCGTCGTCGGAACATACAGTAGTCCTGCACAAGCACTTTAAGGGTTAAACAGGTGAGTAAAGTGTCGTTCATAAACATCCTCTCTGCTGCAGAGCGCCACCTGCTGGTGAGCTGTTATTTCCTCTTCTCGGTCCACCTCCCTGCGTCGTCCAGAGGGCACAGGAAACATTCAACATGTCTTTTCAAAAGTCGCCGTGCTTTCAGTCTAAAGAAATAAACACTGAACTGAAGTAAATAAAAAAAACTTTTCATGGTTACAAAATCAGGAAAATATGGAAGCCCCAAGAGGACATGCATCCATAATCTGGTTGTTTTCCCTCGATCTCGACTTATTTAAGTCGTTATCTCAGGAGAGCAACGCTGGTTTTCATGTGATAACGAGTTAATTTCAGTCGTTTTCTCAAGGTATCGAAAACATGTAACTTGGTATCATGGGAAAACCAGCGTTGTTAACTCGAAATAAAAAGACAAACAGTTAAGATTATTCCTTATCACGAGAAAATGGAGTGAAATAAAAAGTGAGGTTGAATGTCCTCTTAGGGCTTCCATAGTAAAAACAAGAGAAGGAGTTCTTAAATTTTCTTGCCAGGTATGTGTCTAACTTTTGCTCCTTTAAGTGTAATGAGATAGTGTTGACCAGAAATCAGAACACAATAACTCACTGTAGCAACACACCCAATTTAAGCAAACCTTTGAATACAGTTGCATCCAGCTCCAAAAAAACAACAAGATGGCCATGACCTAGATCCCAAACTTGATGCTTCAAATGATAGTTCCCCTGGTCACCACGTCTTCTAACCTGTGTTTATCGTACACACTAGACCTTTAAAATGTCAGTGAAACATCATAGCCATTATTGGACAAAACGCGGAACCTCTTTCTTCCTATAAACCTGAAAATCAACATTTTGTTAACACAGAATTCAAGAAGTTGAATCTGATCCTGTTAAATTAGCTTTTTGTCAAACGTTTGTCAAGTTTGGTTGAGACGCAGAATTTCACGTAACACACAAACATGAGCACATTAAGAACCGGTGTTCTTCTGTGTTTAGAGATAAAACAGTTACAGTCAAAGGCCGAGGGGAACACCGTTACTGACGACAGGTACGCACTACCAGTTGGATCAGTAGCACCTGCTACCGCTATTTTTGTAGTTTTCACACACATTGATAAACATCACTGAGCTTAAAGTTTTCAGTCAGTACACATTCTTGTAACTTCCTCCCAATCATATTGCTACATTAAACAATCTGTTCTCTGTACACACAACCGAACACACACTCTGAGCGTCCATTAGCTTGCATGTCGGCGCCGGGAGGAGATTTATGTGATCCACACATGGAGTACGACAGTATCAACACACACACACACAAACACACATCCGCAACTTCTCCAATTACGGCGTCTCTTCTCAGCTACATGTCGTTCATCATGTTTCAGCCGAACACAACAGGCTCAAAGGCTGTCAGCTGGAGATAACAAGATCCTCTGTGTGTGTGTGTGTGTGTGTGTGTGTGTGTGTGTGTGTGTGCGTGTATGTGTGTGTGCGTGTGTGTGTTTTGTGTTCTCAGGGTTGCAAGGCGATCTTTCTGCACTCTAGTTAAAGTTTAGAAAGTGGAGTAATCCTCGTGTAGTCGTGTTCCTCTTCGGGGTCATTGTTAGGGAGCGGTTCAGACTTTCAGAGCAACCGGAGAAGATGAACAGAAGTCAGATTTCACGGTGACACTGACGTCTAGAAAATAACGCATGCACTCAGTTAGATGAAATCTGCAAATATTCAGCTTAATGTTTTGACTTTTCCAACTTTCCGCAGACTCACATACTTTGTTTAAAAACTCTTAATACTTCCGACAAGGTCAATTTTTTCATCTAATATTCATCCTGTCACTTGCATTGGAGAGATTTGACGCAGATAGAAGAGCAGGATACCAAATCCAAATTTCAGCCAATCAGGGACGTGTCAAAATAACATCCAAAACGAGGGTGAACATTGAGTTGGCTTTTACCCGTGGAAGTGGAATTGGTCTGCTTCCTGTTGGACAGGCAGGTGACAAACACCCGTGGTTAGCTTGTGCTAGCATGCGTTAGCTTGCAGTGTACAAGCAGAAAGAGAAATTGTATTTCACTTAAAATCTAAGCTGCCTGGTTTCTTTCCCCTGTTTGCAAAACTGTAAGCACAAATGAGCGCACACACACACACACACACACACACACACACACACACACACACACACACACACACACACACACACACACACACACACACACACACACACACACACACACACACACACACACACACACACACACACACACACACACACACACACGCTCAGGTAGTCTTGTTGTCTTCCAGAGGACGAGCTGAATAACTGAGGCAGATAATAATTCTACCCCCCGTCTGTTCTGTATTTCAAACCTCTGAAATGAAACACCAAATGGACCCTAGAGTCCGCCCAGTGACGGCCCCGCTCTCACAAACAAATCTACGGAGAGAAAACCTGCAGAGTTACAACATCGAGACATTTTCTCCCCTTAATATTAGCAGGAGCTGTGTGCTGTTCAAGGACCCGTGTGGGGCGTCCTCTTTGACATTCATAAAAAGCCTTTCAGCAGGCCGGACCTTCAGTGATTCATTAATAGACTCCCGTAAGGCTTTAACTGATTTACTGCTGCGGTCTAGACTCGTCTAGACTCTTACTGCACTGGATGAGGGGAAACCATCCTCCGTCTCCTGAGGTGCTCTTCACACCCGCGCCTTTACTTCTCGCTCTAGTATCTCCTCACACTCTGTAATTATTCTGTCCGCTCACTGTTCGTCTTTGGCAGCACGCTGGACCCGAGGCGGGAGAGGGGTGGGGGGGGGGGGGGGGTGCGGGGGGGCAGGGGTTGTAGGGGGGTGTCAGATGCGTCCGTTTCCATGCGTGCTGCTCCGGCGTCCTGACAGAGGGTGGGAGGTGTAGTGCAGCTCGGCGCTGGAGAAGGTGGAGGACGAGGAGTTGGAGGAGGTGAGACCACAGGCTTCACACGCCAGAGCTAGCTGCCTCAGAGCGTCCAGAGAATCCATCTTAGCGCCCCGTAAAAGATCGCTCTGACCCTGCAGAAGAGGGAAAAACACATGTTCACAATTTATCACAATTTATTACAACTTGTAGTAATGTGTGCGTTCAGTAGTACAAGTTTTAGCTCAGGTTTCCTCAGGTGAGATTATTAGAAGGCCAGACCTAAAAAGCTGTTTTAGTTTTTGGTTTCCATCAAGCTGTGAAGAAAATATTTGTCTATTTAAGGAAAAATGTGCAACTTCTTCATCCAGTAGATGTCGCTCTTGAGCACCAGCATGAGACCAAAACAAACTGCTGTTTGGCCACACCTCCTCCATACTGAAGCCTCCGCTCTCCTCCAGAGACACACCTCCAACCCCTCTACACTCACGTTCACATGAAGGAGTTATCAATTAGAACACATCATAATTAAGCACGATTAAGCTCAAGCAGAGGACAAAATTGTCCTTTGCTCGAGCTGCGATCACCTGTGTCCTGCATTGTTGTGTTGGCATGCTAATGTTAGCGGTCTTTAGTTAGCTCGTAGCTTCACATTGCATGTAAACTGACAGAATAAGCGTGATCTACAAACTCTTACTAACATCCAAATAATCAGTGAGTATGTTCTTCTTCTCTCTAGTCATTGACTAAAACAGCTTTTATACACAAGGGGAGGAGCCGGCCGTCCCGTCCATGTAAACACGGCTCTCACAACAACACATCCAGCGGGACTCGAGCTTCTCACTCATTGTAGACAGTCATGACTCTGAGAGACATTTACATGTAGTCTAATGTGGTAGTATGACCTCACCTTCAGCACGGTGATGTTCCAGGTGAAACTCTCCACAGCTTTACTTTGTTTGCGTCCCTTCAGTCCTTCCTTCTCCCCGAGCCGGGACAGCTCTTCATGAAAGTCCATCCCTGAAAAAAAAAAAAACGCCAAACACAAACATGAGCTGTGTGTCACTTTACAGAGACGGGGAGCAGCTACCATTAAAAACAGAAATATAAGTATGTCAGTGCGCTGTGTCAGTGCACTGTTTCTGTGACTGACACAAAATGAATCGGGGCGAGTGTAAACAAACTGTTATGTCTGTTTGTTTGTCAGAATCTGGATTTACATATAAAAAGTAAACTGTGGTTATGACATTTACATCGACAGTTAAAGGTCAGGAATCGTCTGAGGAAACGAGAGAGTCTAAAAATATCTGTCTTTGGCTGAGAAGAACTTCTCCATGCTCTCCATACTCCCTGTAGAGATTTCAAACTGTAAAACTTCACCTGGAACGTAAAGCCTGGCTCGCTGCAGGAGTTTTAATCAGACATCAAATCAGCCCGATGATCCTTCAGCGTGAGCCAGGCTGAAGAGATCTCAAGTTAAGTCTTACGAGTAGCTTCCAAACCCTCTAAACTAACAGACCCCCCCCCCCCTCCCCCCAAAAAAAACAGTGCAAATAGAGGAAAAACAAAACATAAGAAAGTAACAGAAAAGAGTTCAAAATGAGCCCAAACTGACAGACTTGTGATGAATCAACAGAAAGTTCTGTGTCTTCTTTGTTCACTGATTTATTCTCAAAGGAGGCGCCTCTTTACATCAAGCTCCTCGTGTTTCTGACACAGTTGGTACATCGTTGAGCATTCTGCACAGTTGTTGTTTTTTTTAAACTCATGAGCATTCATATTCACAACATCCATATTCACTCAGTTTGTCCCTTTACCTTCTCTCTGCACCTGGGCGATCCTCTCCTGAACACCATCTGCGATCTCAATGAGCTGTTTCTGAGCTGCCAATCATCTGCAGGAGACGGACAGAAAGTTAGAGTTCACTTCCTCAAACAGAGAGCTTCAAGTATCAGAGTCTACTGAGAACTAAATCAACCGTAAAGGGGGGAAGCAGCCAGAAATGTTGTCGGCTGTTTGGACCCAAAACGGTAAAAAAAAAATGTGATAGAACAAAGAAACAGAACAAAAAAAACATCTTGGAAAAAGCCCTTTATGGACTTGGCGCATGTTTGTGACCCTCATAAAACGGCTCCATGACCCACTTTGGGTCCTGACCCACCAGTTGGGAACTACTGCCTTTTATAATAGTTTTTTATATGAAACCTGTTGTAACACAATGACAAATCTGATGTTGGTGTTTTTTCTCACAAAGTGTTTTTCAATTTCTCGGGGGCTCTGGTGGCGTAGTGGTTAGTGCGATCGCCCCATGTATTGAAGATAGTGTCCTCCAAAGCGGGCGGCCCGTGTTTGAATCCGACCTGTGTCTCCTTTCCCACATGTCTTTCCCCACTCTCTCTCACCCTGATTTCAGACTTTATCCACTGTCCTATCTCAATAATAAAGGCACAGAAGCCCAAAACAGGTTCAGAGAATTACATTTCCTGACAATCATTTGACGGTCTCATCCTCACAGGGTTAAGTCGAGACACATTTTCCTCCCGTTGACGCCAACAAACCTCGAAGAATCTGTTGATAGAAATGAAAAATGAAGGAGAGGACTGAAGACCAGTGAGAGAGAGAGAGAGAGAGGAGGGCGATGTGTGACTGTGACTCAGCCTCAGGAGGTGTGATTTACGCCTGGAAGTTCACAGCGACTGTGGCGGCGTGACACTGACCCGCTGAGCTCACATTTCCTACATCCACACTCAAACGTCAACAAATGCAAAGTGATGTTTCGAACACACACACACACACAAACACACTCTCTCTCTCTCTTTGCCGAGGTGTGTGTAGGTGTAACATCTGAGCGCTGAAACAGGTGGAGAGATTCAGCCTGATCTGATGCAAGAAGAGATGGAGGAGGAGGACACACACAGCTGATAGTCAGTGTGTGTGTGTGTGTGTGTGTGTGTGTGTGTGTGTGTGTGTGTGTGTGTGTGTGTAAGTGAGGAGGAGTGTGGCTGAGTGTCTCCTGCATATTTAATGACTCAGGACGGAGGATTTGCATGTGGGTCTGTGTGAGCACGCTGAGTTATGCAGCGTCGTGTGTCACATTACACAGTATGAAAACTCTGATGGCCTCAAATGATCAACTTCATCGAACATATTCAGCAAGAACAGAGATTTCCCCCAGAGGAGCGAATGAATCTTCTTCTCGTGTTGCTAACCCTCTTGTGTTTCCTCTTTTTAAAACACATGGACATGCAGCGTGATCAACATCAGAAATACACATCTTGCTTCTTCTTATGTCATTTGTAACATCCTGCACATGTATGTGGACATTAAGCTGCAAGGAGAACCGGAGGCTGGTGGTGCAAGCACTGCTGCTCACTAGATCCGCACTCTGCAATCCAATTAGGCACCATTCACCTGCAGACGCTGAGACTCTGAACCTTAAACTATTCGTGTCCGTTTAAAATTAGCGGGTTGGGATCATCCCTGGAATAAGTCGGCTAAATGTTACAGATTCTTAACGCACTGCCTGTAAATTACACTGAAGAGATGACGTTGAAGCTGGTGGGGAATCATGCAAGAGATTCAAAGTGTGCTCTGTGGCACCGAGGGATTAAGCTTGCTTGCGCAGGGACACATGCACATGTTGCTGCAGGAGCTGGGGATTGAACCCTGACCTTCGGTTGACGGTACGACGACCGGACTCTGAGCCACAGCCGCCCTGAAGACTGTCCTTTAGGTCTTGAATGACTTAAAGGTCAGTCTGCGTTCAGTCGGTGAAGTAGACATTTGTCTCTAATTTCAGAAACATACTAGAACACTTTCTTGCAGATCTTCCTGTCTTCCTCTTACTCACCGTGTCGTAGGCAGCGAGCAGTTTACGCGGTCGGCTCGGAGAGGTTGACCAGAGCCTCCAGACACGGGTACCCGTCCCTCAGCACCATAGTGGCCCCCATCGGGCCCTCGGGACTCTGCAGCCTCGTGGTCAGGCTCTGGATGCACTGCTTCAGTTTGGCCACCGTGGGGAGCCCACACTGCTCCTTGAAGCTGGCCGTCGTGCTCTGGAGACGCATGAATAAAAAACATAGACAGATGAAGAGATGAGGAGGAGGAGGAGGAAAAAGTTCTAGCTGTAAAATTAAGGTAGGAAAAAGGTCAGAAGGTTGACACACTCCCGGAACACACACACTTCCTGTGATTCCCCTCTCCTGTGAATAAAATCAATACGGCAGTCGCTGCTGCATGTAATCCTCTGAAATCCAACTGAGCTTCAGAGCTTTTTGCATTCATGTGGAACAGAATAATTACAACATTTAGAGCCTTTCTCCTCTGCTGCAGGTGAGTCAGGATGCACAGGTGGGTTAGTTAGCAGTTCAGAGAAGTACAAGGGAATAAAAATCTTTAGTCAGTATGCCAAAAAAATATTTAAAAAAATTCAGGTCACGTCATCAATTAAAAAAGTGTATTTATGTTCGTGCAAAAACACTAGAAAAATAACCTCTGCTGAACAAGTGAACACAATTTACCACCTGGCAGAGCTCCAACTGGACCAGCGATTGTCACGCCTCACCTGCATGGAGTGAGTGTGGCTGTGTGTGCATCCATGTGTGTGTGTGTGTGGCTGTGTAACCAGTAGCAGAACGATGCTGTGTAATAAGTGACCATGGCAGATGAGGCCACAGCTGGACGCATGAGACAGAGGTTCAAGTGGGAGAGAGAGGACAATGAGGCTGAAGCCGGCAGATTAAAAGCTGTTTGTGAAAATGTGATTATGTGTGTGTGTGTGTGTGTGTGTGTGTGCGTATGTTTGTGTGATGGAGGGAGCTCGATTCAGGGTCGGTGTGATACATGACATGATAAGGATTTATCTCCTGATGGAGATTTTGATACCGTTTATCACTGAGGAGGCTGCTCAACCATTCAGGGAGATGTTTCTTGCTGTTGTAGATCTTGATTTTTTTTTAAATGTGACTGAATCTAAATCTAAATCTGGACTACTAAAGCCGCATGGACGCACACATTTAACCCCGTGTGAATGTTTAACGGTTACAAACGTTGGTCCTTTTGTACTGTCAGAAAATGCACACTTCATCCGCTTTTGTTTGTTTGTCTGTCGGCAGGATTGAGGATAACTTTTTGGCCAAGACGCCACTCTGCTGATCTGAAGTTCAGGGCAGCGTGGTTTCTGTATTTTTGCCCTTTTGAGATGATTTTTATTTCTGAAAACAGAAATGAAGCGAAAGAGGATTCTTCTCACATCGCCCACTCTTACATCGTTTGTATTCAGTGATAATCTGGTGGGTGCTGTGCCACCAGGTTCTGTTTTAGCTCGTATTTATAGACCCTTTATAATCCTCCTCCTCTCCTCGTTCTCCTCTCTCATCCTTCCTCATCCTCCTCTCTCCACTTCCTCTCATCTTCATCCTCTCTTATCCTCCTCCTCTCCTCATCCTCCTCTCAACTTCCTCCCCTCTCTTCCTCCTCTCCTCTTTCTTGTTGGCTCTACAGAGAAGTCTCAGGTGGACTAAACTAAGACATCATCTAAGAATATATAGATTGAGGTTTGTGTTAGGACAGAGGAAGTCTCGTTTCTAGTTTAAAACCTGCATGACCTGAAATACAACAGATTCTATTGATAGGATTCAGTTTCCTACGGTGGCACTTTTAATAAGGAGAAAACTAATTTACTTTTTTTTTTTTAAATGTACAAGATGTGAAACGAGCGCTGAGACGGATTTACAAACGACAGAATCCTGCCAGAAAAGGAACCAAATGCTGGAAGTGACCCGAAAGTGAAGTGAGCGGTCAACAAGCGGTTTTGGAGGACAGACTGTGAGGAATGTGTTAAACAGAGTTCATGGTGACCGCTTGATGTTTGCCCGTTTTGTGGAGCTCAGCTGGGATCATCTCCAGCATCCCGCAGCCCAGAACGGGAGACGCGGTACAGATAATGGATGGATGGATATACTGGAGTTTTCAAATAGCCAATAAATACTAAACTAATC
The DNA here is from genome assembly GCF_963930695.1 of Labrus bergylta. Classification (NCBI taxonomy): domain Eukaryota; kingdom Metazoa; phylum Chordata; class Actinopteri; order Labriformes; family Labridae; genus Labrus; species Labrus bergylta. The sequence continues at coordinate 12,570,661 of NC_089207.1, forward strand.
GTTTGGTTGGTTTCCTCCTTCACCTTCGGGATGACCAGAGCAGACAGTCCATGTTTTATGAGTCCGAGTCCGTCCCTGCGTCTTGGTTTAAAGAAGGTGAATGAGGTCGTGTCTTTCCAGGAACTATAAAGTCCTGTTCCTCTGGATAATCCAGAAATCCTCTCTGAACATTTTTCATTTTCCTGTCAGAGTGAGCGACGGAGCTCAGAGCAGGCAGAGCGAGGACAGAATGGAAACCAGGTTAGCTCTGAAAAGGAGAGCTTTGTTGTTGAACATAAAAAAAAATATTATTATGATTTTAGAAATCACAAGAGAGTTTTTTGTGTCATTTTTTTTTAGACATGGATGAAATGAAATTTGCAGGAATTCCAATTTAGAAAATGTCTCCGCTTTCCCAATCAAAGCTGCACCCATGGGTGCATGCTGGTCTTCTGATGCGTCGGCTCGTGGCGACCGTTAAAGGACTTAAAAGCGGCTTTTTGAGTTCAGACAAAAAACAAAGTCAGCTTTCACCTCGACTGTTGTGCAGCCAAATTACAGACGGAGCAGAAATAATCGGAGCGAGCTGGCAAAGAAAGAGCAGCCTCGTGTTTGGACGGATGCCTGGGCGTGTGTGTGTGTGTGTGTGTGTGTGTGTGTGTGTGTGTGTGTGTGTGTGTGTGTGTGTGTGTGTGTGTGTCTCACTATCTATTGTTTCCCTCCTGTTTCTCTCTTTCACCTCTTTTTTTTATTATACTTGTGAAACAGGGCTGTCACGTTTTGTGTAATTGCGTGTAATGACACACTCCAACGCTCTCCAGAACGCTGTTAACCACGAGGCACAGACCCACGCCGTTACACCCTCCTGTCCCTAAAGGCTGTGATCTAGATTCTTCAGGGTGATAAAACTAAAAGGTAACGTCTCTGTCTCACTGGCAGTCTAGATATGCATTTCAGACAAAGACATGTAAATCCAAACCCTCTCCCGCTCACCTGAGCCTCCTCCCGCAGGTCAGTCGCCTCTTTAAGCGGGGCGCTGGCCGGTTTGAACGTCTCGTCGACCACCTTGATGCCGGTGTGTCTCAGCGAGACGTACTCCCTCCCTCTCCTCCCGACCCTCCTCACCGACAGACCCCTCCGATGAGCCTTGCCGCCTCCTCGTCGATTGGTGATCGCCACGTGGACGAAGAGGCTGGTGTGTGGTACGGGGTCTCCCGCCAGGCCCAGCAGGGGCACGTTACGGTAGCCGGGCTGAAGGCACTCGAAGGCCACGCTGTACTGGCCGATGAAGTCGTCTCCGATGTAGTCGTCGTCTAGAACCACGAAGCGCAGCAGGGCCAGCTCCGGCATGTTCACCTGATGAGACGACAAAAGAACAAAACACCTGAAGAGACGCTCTGATGGCGTTTCAGTGTTTCTGTACATTATTTACCCGCTCTGCATTTTAAAAACATAAAGTCAGCTCTCATTAAGGAGGAGAAGATGGACTTCATTAAAAGATTCAAAGCAGCAAAAAGAGGATCAAATAGTCACACCTGAAGTCGTTCGGCATTAATGTTGACCACAAGCTACGACAAACGCTCACATGTTATTTATGTCAGGTCAGGACATCTCTTCAGCTAATAAGGCTTAACACACACTTAATCTTGACTCCGTCTCGACCCCTAAATGTCTAGGTCTTGACTCAGTCTAGACCCCTAACTGTCTAGGTCTTGACTCAGTCTAGACCCCTAAATGTCTAGGTCTTGACTCAGTCTAGACCCCTAACTGTCTAGGTCTTGACTCAGTCTTGACCCCTAAATGTCTAGGTCTTGACTCGGTCTCGATCCCTAAATGTCTTGGTCTTGTCTTGGTCTGACCCTGCCTTGGTCTTGGTCTTGACTCCGTCTCGATCCCTAAATGTCTTGGTCTTGACTCGGTCTCGACCCCTAAATGTCTAGGTCTTGACTCGGTCTCGACCCCTAAATGTCTAGGTCTTGACTCGGTCTCAATCCCTAAATGTCTTGGTCTTGACTCAGTCTTGATCCCTAAAATGTTTTGGTCTTGACTCAGTCTTGATCCCTAAATGTCTTGGTCTTGACTCAGTCTCGATCCCTAAATGTCTTGGTCTTGGTCTTGACTCGGCCTCAGAGCACTCTGGTCCTAGGTATGTCTTGGTCTCGGTCAGCATGGTCTTGACTACATCACAAGGTACCAGGACTTTATTTGAAGAATGACTTTATTTCTATTCACTTGGTTTTATTATTATTGAGCTCCTCTGTTGGTACACGGTCTCATGTTGACCCTCATCAATTAATGCAAACTGTTACCGACCCCTAAATGTCTAGGTGTTGACTCGGTCTTGACCCCTAAATGTCTAGGTCTTGACTCGGTCTCGATCCCTAAATGTCTTGGTCTTGTCTTGGTCTGACCCTGCCTTGGTCTTGGTCTTGACTCGGTCTCGACCCCTAAATGTCTAGGTGTTGACTCGGTCTTGACCCCTAAATGTCTAGGTCTTGACTCGGTCTCGACCCCTAAATGTCTAGGTCTTGACTCGGTCTCGATCCCTAAATGTCTTGGTCTTGTCTTGGTCTGACCCTGCCTTGGTCTTGGTCTTGACTCGGTCTCGATACCTAAATGTCTTGGTCTTGACTCAGTCTCGATCCCTAAATGTCTTGGTCTTGGTCTTGACTCGGTCTCGGAGCACTCTGGTCCTAGGTATGTCTTGGTCTCGGTCAGCATGGTCTTGACTACATCACAAGGTACCAGGACTTTATTTGAAGCATGACTTTATTTCTATTCACTTGGTTTTATTATTATTGAGCTCCTCCGTTGGTACACGGTCTCATGTTGACCCTCTTCAATGAATGCAAACCGTTACCGACCACTTCATGGAGACGGGGCTCCAATTCAAAATGTATAATTTTTACAGCAGATACAGCATAAACTAATTGCAGCCTGGAAACAAAATACCAATTTGGTCCGATAGTTCATGTCGTTATCCACACAAACTGTACGGAGCTTAAGAAGTTACAAGGCGTGTAGCTGACCCGACTGAGAGGCGGGTGCAGAGTAACGGTTTGTCAGGAGGCTTAAAACCCGCCTCAGCTCCAGCTCTGTGCCTGGAGTTAGGCTGACCGAAAGTTAGAGACGGACACTGGCTTCAAATGTCTGCTTCAGTAACCAATGGGTGATGTCACTGAGACTTCGTCCATGTTGTCTACATGCAGGAATACAATTGTGCCTGAATGCATCATCAAGCAGAGCTGCAAAGGATAAACCTGATGACTATTCTAAAATTCATGCAAAAAAAAAAAAAAAAAAGTCAGGCTGTACGCGCTCTGCAGTACGCGGTAGTTTCTGCCGCAGGACGGGTCTGGTCAACCTGTAGAGGTGTACTTGGTACTGACATGCAAACTTCAAAGGAAGCTGCTCCTGAATCAGGACGCAGCCAGAGGGCGGTGAACGTCTCAAACCGAGGCAGAAATGGAATTTAAACGAGAGGGAAATAAAATCACGCAGACAGAGATAAAACACCCAGCCCTGTCCTCCTCGTGAAGAACGAGCACACGCCAGGAAAACTTCATTCACTTACACTTTTCTCTGAGTGGAAATGTTTTTACAAAGATGTGTGGAATAAAATTATTTCAGAGTGGGGGAGACGCCGGTGATGGATGAAGAGCAGAAAACACGTTACAGTGACTGAACGCGGCCCGAGCTGCTCCCTCAGGCCTGCAGCGCACTGTTACAGTGTGTGTGTGTGTGTGTGTGTGTGTGTATGGGAATGTGTGTGTGTGGGAATATGTGTGTGTGTGTGTGTGTGTGTGTGTGTGTGTGTGTGTGTGTCTTTGCTTCCATAAGCTGTGAGAGAGGGCTGAGCGGTGGAAAAGCTGAAAAGTTTCAATGCATGGGCGAGCCAGACAGACATCTCCAGCAGACTGTGTGTGCGTGTGTGCATGTGTGTGCGTTTGCGTGTGTGTGTGTGTGTGTGTGTGTGTGTGTGTGTGTGTGTGTGTGTGCAGAATAATGACTCAAATTCAATTCTCATTTTTTCTGCAACAGGCCTCTGTGTGACAGTTAAATCATTTTTGAATTAAAAACGAGTCTGAGGACACGATCTCAGACTGAACCTCTGCTCTATCATCATCTTCACATCCGATCGTTTCATGTTACACTCTTTGTTTTGCATCATGAACGATGTGTTTACACGCTCACAGAAACAAATGGCGTGCTGTCGATTTTTTCTGACCTTTTTCTTCAAATGCATATAGTGTAAGATGTGTAGTTGAACAGAATCTCAATCTGAACTAAAGAGTGGAGAACAGGAAACATAATGCAAGCAGGTTCATTAGAGCACGGAGATGGTAGAGGTGGCATGCAGACAGTCTATGGTCGTGCAGCGATCACAGGGAACACTCCTGTGTCACCCTCTAACGAGCGTGCAACTCCTGCTTGGTGTTGTCTAGTGACGATATAAATAGTCACGCTGAGACACACCGGCATCAACATGGTTGACGAGGCGTTCAAACCAGAAAAAAGTTTGTTCCCAAAAAATGATGACAGAGAGCGAGAAACACTAATATGACTGTAATGACAGGAACAAAGATAAAACATGACGCTGCAGATGTCTGGAAGATGCAGACAAAATATGTGTTCTGTTGTTTAGTTCAGATTTATGTGACAGCAGTCAGAGATAAGAGCGCAATTAACCACAACAAGAAAAATACTACCACAGCGAAAGGAGCCAACGAGAGTTAAAAGCAGATCTTTTGACAGCAGCCTCGAGGGGAAAAACGACCAAACTGCTCGAGCGGCAGGACAGACGATCAAACTGTGACATCTGAGAAGTGATTGCTTTTAATCACACATCAATAGTACGGCCAACAACCAATCAGGGAAAGATTGGATCAGTTCAAAAATATGTTTAAAGCTTCCTGCTGAAGATAACCATCAACAGAGCAGATGATTTGCATTTTGTACATTTATTTTGCTGTTTTCAGTCAAAGCATCGTTAAAGGATCTAAAGGTTAATCATTTCATACGATCCAGCTGACATGTCTTTAAGGTTTATCTTCTGTATTCTGCGGATTTGTAAGGACTTAATGCCTCCCAGACTTTCTTCATCTTCAAAAGAAGAAAAACGTACTGGGCTGCAGTAAAACTTTTAAAGTTGTGCTGTTTTCACACATGCACAAAAAAACTCTTCATGTGTGAAAGGAAACGACTACATTTTTCACCCTGAATTTCAGCACGATTGCCCTTCCTCAGTTGTGCACAAGCAGCAACCTCCTGTGTTGAAAAATGAAGCCGATACCGGAGTGTAAAATCCTGCAGTTCCTTGAGTGTCCACTAGAGGCTGGCTGCAGAAGCACAAGAAGTCACATACACTAAACACTTATTCTAAAATGCCTGTTTTTACAGCAGAGATTAACATTTACAGCCTTTTTCAAAAAAACAAACAGGTCTGATTAGCTCATGTCTCGATCGACACACACTGTGGGGGGGGGGATGTTTTGATGACTCATCCGTTTTGATTTGTTGAAGGATAAGAGTTATTCGGCATGTAGCTGACCTGATTGACAGGCGGGCGCGGTGTGACGGTTTGTCAGGAGGTTTACTACCCGCCTCAGCTCCAGCTTTCAGCCTGTCGTTAGGTCGATTGAAAGTTAGGCTGAGACAGCCTTTCCAGCATGGAGACGGCCATCGATGGGACTCCAGCGCCCCCCTGCAGGAACAGACGGGTGACGGCACTCAGGCTTCGTTACAGTCGATGGTCGTGCAGCGTATACTGAGGCACGACGAGCGCTCACAGCCTGATCGACTGCTCTCAACCGGTCCGATGATTTCCTGAACATTTTTGAAATTTTGACAACAGCCACGAGGCGATTCTCAGACTTTGGGACAGTTTTTTCCTGATTGTGTCTGCACAACAACTGACTGACAGACAGCTTCTGAAATCACCATGGCAACAGCAGGCATGCCCCCTTCGATTATGAAAGAAACGTTGGCTGGAGATATCTGCAGCCAGCTGACAGGGAGTATTTGTTATGAGTTAGCTGCTGGTAAACTTAATCTGTGATGCAGAGTGTTTGTGTGAGTGAGAGAGAAAGTTGTGTATTTGAGCCGTGCATGCGAGACAACTGAACATCTGTTGACGATCGTGAACGCTCCGTCCTGATTCAACTCGTTTAGTGTGAGCTCTCAGGTCGTGCCCGACAATCAGGTCGTACGGTGTGAGCACATACAGTACATCATGGGCTTTGTTGACGTTCCACCTCAACTTTTACACAATCACACAGCGTACACCGGGCTTCATACACACACACACATGATGGAGCCACATGACGCCTCATCAGCTGTGACAGGCTGTCATTACCGCTCAGTCTCAGTAACACTGGACGCCTGTCAGTGAGCATTGCTGATGGCGGCCGTCAAACCTCGTCTGCCGTGATAAATTCAGAGCAGTCGTCAGTGTCTTCATGACAGCAGCTCGTTTCACTCCTAAAGGTTCACAATTAAGAGCTATGTGCTCTACTTTTATGCTGCAGGTGGCGAGGACCGAGGAGGAGACACACACCTCCACACACACATCATCCTGTTATATGTTGTTGACATCTTTAATGTTGAATATAGACCACGTTGAACGCATCATAACAGGATTTAAGGTCATGTTTCCAAAAGGTGTAATAACCGGTCATTCTTAACAATGACATCATCAGACGCATTCTTCACAAACCGCTGAACTTTGACGTCTTGCAGAGACATCAACACTACCTGTCTACATGCTTTTGTGTCTTTAAGAAACTGAACAAATTGACTATTTTGAGTTCTTTATTTTGGGTCCTGAACAGCAAACAGGATTAGCATGAGGCTGTCATGCAGCTGTGTAAATGTCTTCGGCTGGTTATTGCTTTTTCTCATCAGTATTATAAACTGAATGCATTTGTTAAAGCACTTCTTGTTGCTGGGAATGTGTGTGTTTTTATCTGAGAATTATGATAGAGTCTCAGAAAACTCTAATATAGATAAACAGGGACAATTTTGACCTTTTAAGTCCATTTGCAGAGCTTTATATTTCTATTTAGGGTCATTCAGGGAATCACAATAAAGATGAGCTGCATGTTTGTGCTTTTTAAGTCTCCTCCTGCTCCATTAGGAATTTATTTTCTCCTCCTGAAGAGGATAAGAAGAATTAATGAGTGTCGCCAGTAAAAACGCTGAACCGGAATCCATTACCTTCTTCTAATACATTCCTCCTGATAACGATGTGTTTATGCTAAATCATGCCCACAGACTGAGTGTGTAAGGAGAGGATAAAGCTGCGGTGACGTCACCTGTCGGTTTGCAGACTTTTATTTTGAAAGCTTAAAGTCGACCTATTCTGCTGATCCCCATTTTCAAACTCTCATAGTGTTACAATGCTGGATGTCCAAACTAAACGTGGGCAAAGTTTCAGATCATGAGGTAAACGTATGTTGGAGTAATCCCAGGATGAGTCTGCAGAGGGCGCTAAAAAGTGTATTCACGCCCCGACATGAAACGAAGACCAGACGGCTTCAAGCCTCGACGTAAGCTGCTGAAACCTTACATAGACTCTTCACTTCACTGGAGAGCAGCCCTGCAGCGGTCTGCCCCCCGTGGAGAGGGGGGGTTTTGAAGAGACAGCAGCTGAAACAAACCGTTTCAGGAAGAGGCTGAAAGGAGGGTTTTTACTGACACATCTATTCAAACTTTGACAGGTGTCTGATATAATCAAATTAAATTAATGAATGCAAACATAGCAGCAGTGCTTCACATGTAGCTCATCTGTCAAAGTGTGAAGTCCTTTTTGCAGAGGCCAGGGTTCAATAACAACTCAAACTCTTTGCTGTATGTCGGCCCCTCTCTCTCTCTCTTTATAAAAGGGAAATCAAAGAAAGCACTCCCAAAAATCTTAAAACCCAACAGAATCTGTTCCCCCGAATGGATTCCGCTGTAGGAATCTCTTACCTGAAACTCGAAGGTCTCGTCAAACAGCGGGTCGTCCTGGTTCTGAGCAGCAGTGCGTGTTCTCTGTTCAGCACAGTCCGCCGGAACGCCGTGCAGCTCCAGAACCACGTACGGGTCGATGACCTCCCCCTTTGCCCCTGAACCCTGAGGCTTCGGCAGGTTGTGTGCACTGATCACCTGCAGAGGAGAACAAGAGGAAGTCGATGTTAACCTTGTTGTTGGATTCTTCTTCTCATGGTTTTATCCGCAGTTTGCAAACCAGCGAATGTGTGTTTAACATAACACCAACTGGACTGGAGTGTAAAGCTAAAGATCGGCATCTAACCTTTTTTTTCTGAGCGCCAGCGTCTTTTTTAAAATAGTTTTCAATGAGTAGAGAGCGTTTACAGAAGCGGCAAGCGGCCACCTGGAGAAAAAGAACAGCGCCCAGCGTCTTTTTTCCGATCGAATATAATACATGCAGTAAAAAGTAACTGAGCAGTGTCAGCCATACAGCGGCCATTGTCAACAGACTGTAGTCATGGAGACAGGACGGACGTGCAGCGCTTTTCTTCTCAGTGCTTCACGCGAGCGCTCCTGAGCACGCAGCCAGCGCTCTTCTGCACAGAAAAAACACTAGGTGGACTCGGGGCCTCAGTGTTTCGCTAAAACTCTTCTGTACCACGGAGGCAAAACGAGACTTAAGCGGTATGCATGTTGTGTTTTAGGTGACATACATGAGCCTTGTGCAAAAAAAAAGTCAGATTCCCCAAGCGCCTGCACAAACAGCCAAATGCAGTGAAGAGAAAATACGATTTTGGTATCAGAGAGAAAGATGGACCTGAAGCACATTTAAAAGGGATGCCAGGCTACCGGTTAAAGTGTTCTTGGCAAAATTTAAATATTTGTGGCAGCTCGTAAAATGAAATCATCTGCTGGCTAAAAACAGACTGCAAAAATGTTTCTGAAATATTATTAGAATGAGAAGATTTAAGATGCAGAGGAGCTCCTCTCTGCAATCAGAAGCGTAGGAAGAGCAAACTGAACTCACCTGCAACACTTTAATATTAGCTCAATATGCTTTGTGAATGTGCCCTTCAGATGGGGCAGTAAAGCGTTGCAAGCGGCTTAAATCGCTTGTTAATGAATTCCCCCAAAATGCAACAAAACTTAAGGAATAAACTTTCTGCACCTTTATCCTCAGGGTCTGCGCTGGCACTCCCGGCACACATCCCTGCGTGTGAGCACTGAAATACGACACCTCGTCCCTCATCACGGCCGGCCGGAGAACGTAACCACACCCTCCGTTCTGCAGGAAGCGACCTCTGTGAAGGTCCAGCATGGCGCCGGGGGTCTGCTGGTTCAAGGCCACGAGCTGGACCCCGCCCTTCCAGTACCCTTGAGGGTTGGGGTTGCTGGAGTCCAGACGCACCGAGCTGGGTCGTACCCGCGTCAGAGTGCGCTTCGTGAACATTACAAGGTCCTCTGGGCTTTCTGTCGTCAGCCGCCCCCCCTCTCCCTCCCCGAGTGAGCACAGCGTCCAATAAGGCGGGTCGGGAGGAATTGGCGTGCTGGGGGAGGAGGGGCTGCTGGGAGGGGAATGCTGCTGCGATAGTTTGTGACTCGCTCTCTGGGCGTAGAAGCTTCTGCTGCCCGTACGAGCGATCGCCACTAGATCGGAAAGGTCTTTATGGAGGCGGAGCTTCCTTGGCTGAGAAGGCGGAGGCACCACCAAGACCACGCCCAGTTCTTCCTCACCGGGGATAGTCATCCTCCGACCCGCCAGAGGCCCACCTCCTCCGATCTCCTCATCCTCCTCAGACACCTCCCCGTCCGATCCGTCCTGCTCTGGAGGGAGTTTCTTCCCCACGATGAGTATGCGTCCCTTCAGCTGCTCGGGGGACGGTAAGGTCGTGGCTCGGCCCCCCAGGCTGACAGGAAGTGCCTCTGGCGTGTAAAGACGGGAGCCAAACACTTTCTTTAAATGCTGCGCCATCGTGCGCTGCTGTCCCGGAGAGCAGCGCTGACACAGGTAGATCAGGAGCGGGTACTGCGAGGTCAGGAAGGCGTATTTATTCACGACCTCCAGAGCGGAGCGGATGGTGACGGGGGCGTGGTGGTGATGGTGGTGATGGTGGTGATGGCGGGGGATGTCTGGTCCATAGTCCACCCCGAGGAGAGGCTCCCCCTCGGGGCCGTCGGTCACTCCGAGCTCCATGCAGCGGCAGCCTGACTGCAGAGCTCTGATCAGACCGCCGAGATCCGCTCTGCCGTGAACCTGATCGTCCAGCAGGTAGGAGCGGTACGACGTGCTGCGGGAGACAATCGATTAATGTCCCGCTTCTTAATCACTTCTTTAAAGTATCAAAACACATCTTAGCTGCTGAAGATATCAGACATCAGAGGAACACATTTCACACCGCTCTCTAAAACCTATGTTTGTTTGCAAATGTTTGGAGACAGTAAGCTGCATTTCATCAGTACATATCTTATGACATATTTGGTTTTTTTTAATGGCAGTTTGCAGGTTAGACTGACTCAGCTGAACCAGCTGTCAGAGGAGTAGACACATACTCTTAAAAAGGAGCGTGCTCAGATTTATTCAGCAGTGAACAGTCTGAGGATGCAGAGCCCGTCAAGTGTTCCATAAAGCACTATAAAAGATAACTGTTTCAAGAAAATCGTAAGAGCTGAGGTTCGCTTCTTCCAGACATTAACCCCTTATTAACCCATGATCAGTGTCTCACTTGTGCAAAGGATTGATACATACATTGGGTAAAAAGCAAATAGACTAAGGGCCAGATAAACAGAAGGATTGCGTTGCTTTTTTCGGGTGCTAAGCCTGTGCAAAAAAAAATGGAGTGGAATCCACAAAGAATGCACAAAGGGGGACATACGCAAACTGCCCTCCTGAGCAGACAGCATCCTGGGTGCGCCTGTCACATTTGCTGCTAAACGGGCGGCTGTGGCTCAGTGGTAGAGTCAGAGAAATCTCAACTGGAAGGTTGGGGGTTCGATACTTATTGTGCTTTGTTGACAGACGGCAAACATTTGATTTAAACTGCTGGGATTAGTTTAAATATCCTCCCTCACCTGATGTAGTAGTGGGACAGAGGCATGTTCATATCCTGACAGACTCCCAGGTGCTCGGGGTCGAGCAGCTGACACTCAGGAGACTGCAGGTATCGAGCGAAGCCGTCCAATCCCAGCAGGCCTCTCTCTTTCCCCTGAGCGGAGGGCTCACACCTCTTCAGCAGCTCCCAGCAGCCCTCGGTCGCCGCCAGAGACAGACCCTGCTCCGTCTCCAGGAAGAGCCTGAGGTCCTGCGGGTCCAGACACTCGCGGTCCTTGGACAGCTGAACCAGTAGGAAGTAAACGTCCGGCCGCGTGCAGAGCTCGCAGTACGCCTCCTGAAACTCCTCGAGAGTAACATGAGAGGTCAGCTTCTCCTTACTGCGCTGGATCTCTTTGAAACGCAGACGCACCTGCGGAAAGAAGACAAGAAAGATTACTCTGTGACTTTCAGAGCAAAACAAATGATCTCAGACTCTAGTGGACACTGGAGGAACTGCAGCTGTAAAGTTGGACATTTTAACATGGGGCCCTATGGGGACTGACTCACTGCAGGAGACAGACTCTAGTGGACACTGGAGGAACTGCAGTTTTTGGAGGTTGCAGCTTGGGTAAGATTGACAGTGAGTAAATGAGTTATCTCAGATTATCCTTCTTTAATTCCATGGCGCAAAACACTTGATTAAACTTGATAATGAGGATATTATTATCCTTAATAAGGATATTAAAGTGACCCAAATTAATTTAACAACACTCTGTAGTAATAACGTCCTTAATCTAACTCCCTCTCTGATATCTGATATCTCAGATTTTATTTTTCACGTCTGTATTTTGTTTCGGTCTGCTTCCCCCTCTGCTCTCTCCCTCTCTGATATCATCTCAGTGAAAATATGTCTGCAGGTAGTCAGCAGTCAGCTCACCTGCCTGAGCCAACACACACTTCAGAGGCGTCTTTGTGTCTGTGTGCAGCTCAGACAGCGGCTGATGCACGCCGAGGTGAGTGGGAGAAGTAACCGCGTGAAACTGCACATCAGACAGCCAAACGAGCAACAAGTCGGTGTCACAGGGGATTAAAATTATGTTCTGCTCCACATACAGACACAAACATGATGCAGCTCTCTCCTGCTGGGGGTGTCGTCGGGCAGAATACAAACTCTGAGAGTCCTCTGCTGTTTTGACACACCCTCATGATGTTGTGTGTCTTTGCCTTCTGCCAGTTTTTGATTCATATCTTAAATGTTGATGCAAGACAGCCGGGGAGCTTTCTTTAAACTGTGTAAATATTTTTCATTTATGTAGCTGAGTAAAAGAAGTATTCAGATCCTATGGGTACAATGGACCATATTCCCACAGCGGCCATGTTCCTGTGAGACCACGCTCTCAGAAGAAAGCCCTAGCACTTCCTCACCTTCGCCTCCTTGATCCCAGGATTCAGTTTACAGATCGTAGCGACCGCCACGTCCTCCGACACGATGCTGTTTCCAGATTCATCCACCTGGGCGAACTCTGCAGCCAGCCACTCACTCCTCATCTTACTCCCCAGACTTCCTTCAACCGCAAAACCTCCTTCACCCAGAACTCCTCCCCCTCCACCTCCTCCTCCTCCTCCGGCTCCCCCGATGACAGACGGGTGGGCCAACAGGTAGCGGAGTCCGGTCACCCAGATGTTGGCTACATCTGCTGACAACGCCACCAAGTCCAGAGACTGCAGAGAAGGAGACATCGTCGGTTAAATGCTGGATTAATGAGATTATTCTTCGTCGATCTGTAGGATAACGCCACACGTTCTTACCTGGTATTCGTCCCCGTGAATGACAGAGAAGGCGGCCTCCTCCGCCAGGTGTTCAGACAGAGGTCCGTTATGGAGGAACGTCTCGGTGCTCTTCCCCGTGCGGACCTCTCGGATGCTGGAGACGTCGAGGCGAGCTCGGTCCCCGTCCTTCTTCGACGGCTCCCAGCGCAGACAGCTCAGGTCGGGATCCAGCGTGTAGAAACGACAGTAAACCCGCGAGTTGGGACGGATCTTCTTCAGCTCACAGCCGCCCTGCATGAACGCCAAGCAGTCCGCCGCGCTGCTCACCTGGGACAGAAAATCAACCTTTAGTTCAGTTACATGAGTTTAGAGGATGCGAGTCAAATAATGAAACTCTTGGTTTGTGTTTTACCTTCTTCTCAGACGGCATGCTGCTGAACGACACAGTCTTCTTCCTGCCGCCACCCATCTTCTGCACAGACGGATCCTGAGAAAACAGAAGCAACAGGTTGAAATGGTCATATTGAATACGTTGGTGTTGATTATATGGATTTGAATGCTGAGGAAAATGTTTGATTGTGTGGAGGGTTTCATCGGCAGCAAGATCTTTTCTCCTTCACAGCATAAAATAACTTTCATCTCCGGCGATAAATTATTAGGAAATTATTTTTCTGTACTTTTCTAACCGATGCAGAGCTGGCTAAACACATGAGCTTCATTGCACGTGACTTGGCAACCTGCGTGAGCATCGACTCTAGAGAGGAGGGGGCGGGGGAGGGACCCTCAAAAGCCACGCCCCCTCACTTACATGAACGAGCGCCGTTGCTCCAGAAGCAACCTCAGCTCATCTCTTGCATTGTGTAGAAACTACGTCGTCTCATGTCTCATTCAGCGGTAAGTAAACTCACAGTATAAACTCTTAAAGTCATCGGTGACACGCTTTGAGTGTGGAGGCGTCTGATTGGTTCATCAGATTGGTACCTTGTGGCAGACATTACAACTGCTACAGATGACGGATTTTCAGAGCATATGCGTTATTAATTTCTGTCAGGACCTATAGACAATTTCAACCAACATCTTGGTCCACAAAAAGTGGATCTGGAGGAAATTACCAACCCTGACTTTAAAGTGTCAGTACCATCGATCTTTAAAATAACAGAGATTGTATCTCTCAAAACCCAGTGGAAAAGAAAAGTCTACCCAAAAATCAACGATGATGACAACCTGAATACAAACACACACCTTGTTTATAACCCTGTATGAATCTCTTTTTCCGGCCTCGGCCTCTGCAGCCTGTGACATATTGATTGACAGCTCCGTCTCCGCTCGATGAGCAAATGTCAATGTTCAGTTAGCTTCATTAGAGCCGCAGCGTGTCTTTCTGACTGATAATAGCTCCTCAGTCTTTGTAATGAGCTGTGATGGTCTGAGTGGAGATGACAGCAGTAATTACAGGAAGCTCTGTGAGCTGCAGCCTCCTCCATCCAGCGGCTTGAGCAGAATCACTGAACTCACACAGAAAGATGAGTATCTGCAGCTCAGGCTCTTCTATATTAAGGCCTCTAAGCTCGGGGAGAAACACTCAGTATGAAGGTGATAAAGACGTTCACCGTGTTTTCTCTACACGACTAGCCATCTCTCAGAGTTTCCTCCGAGCGGTTGATGAAAGACGTGACCATAAAGCTTCGACCTTACACCCAACAGAGGAAACAGTTCATGTGTTTTAAGTTTTATTGTCTGTGCATGAAGAAGGAATTATTAACAGTCTTCAGTCTTTACTGGGTTTAGGTTTAAACTCAACTTCTTCTACTTTCATCAAGCCATCTCTATAATCTCAGCATGCACACACTACCACCAGTTCAATTTGTGATTTTACTGCTTTGAGAGTAAACTGTATTTTGAATGTTTGTCCTGCCTTAAGCTGAGAGTTCCTGTGTGCTTTTATTTTGAGTAAGTAAGGAGCTTCTGGTAGAGTGAAGGTGAGTTCATGAAGTTAAGCACAGGAACAGGAAGTGGTTAGTGATCCCAAAGTGAGGTCAAACAGCTCAAAGGAACGGTAACAAAGGTCAATGTGTGATGTCATAAGGTAGATATTACTTTGGACTCGTCAGCTGAGCCGTCTGAGAGTTTGTTAAAGTGACTTGAGACATTCAAAGATGCAGCAGTGTCCTTTAACATCATTGAGACTACAGGGAGACGCTGAGGACGACCATCTACGGTGAGCATGAAAGGACAAAATAACATGAGATTAATCGTGATTAACTAATTAATGCTGACAGCTCTGATTTAGACGGATAAAATTACTGATACGGAGAGAAACATCTTCCTTGCCCAATTCAACGCTGTTCATAAAACTGTTGAATCATCGCTGTTTTAAAACAACTAAAATAATGAGCTCACTAAACACACACACACACACACACAGAGGGGGACGTGACAAAGACAGCTGTGAATACCTCAAACAGAGAGAGAGAGAGAGAGAGAGAGTAAGAGAGAGGGAGAACTGTAAATCGTTACCTCATCCCATTCACAACACAAACACACATTGATTTCCTATTCCAACACACACTTAAACACACTCTTACACACAGTGAGGTCACAGTTTCCAATAGACGCTGTTCATCTTCATCACATAACCGCCCCACAAATCATCTTTTTTTTTTTTTTCATTCAGCTGGTCAGCGAGGAGACCGGAGCTTAGAGAAAGCAGGTCAGCGGGTATTTAGGTGGACAGAGGGGGTGGGAGGGCACGGACATTTGGGCACATTGACGTTGTTGTTGTTGTTGTCATAACTAATCCCGTGTGTGCGCATGCATGCGTGTGTCTCGTATGTGCATTGTTGCTCTGACATGTCCACGCCATCCTCCATCCAGGAAACCACAAGCTCGTCAGAAAGCCGTTAATGCAGCGCTGTGTTTGGCCTGCGTCGCTCGTAATCCACGGCCTGATTTAAGCTCCCTCTCTGTGTTTTTATGTGCCTTTCCCCCCCCCCCCTTCACGCTTTAGCTCCGATTTGATCATGCTCTCCATCGCGTCGAGTCACTGCCAGGGAAAAAATCTCAGCACAGATGGAGGGAAAGGACAAAAAAGCTGGAGGGAAAAGAGACGCGACGCGGAGAAAAGGTCAGACGAGACGAATTAAGAGAATGAGAAAAAGATGACAGGAGATAAACAAAAACAAAAAAGAGACACAAAACCAGAACAAATGGAAAACAGAAAATTAGAAATACAGGATGAAACAATGGACAGGAGATGAAAAGAGGACTAAGACGCAACAAGTGGCGAGGAGAGAGAGGGATAAGAGGATCGAAAAACAAGAGGTCATTGTTCTGTGAAGTGTTCACGGCCGCTCGCTCTTCACTCCATATGAACTCTTCAGACATGTAACCCTCATTGTTGGATGAATATGATTAAAGAAGAGCGCCCCAGTTCTCAGCACAAAACAAACATCATTACAAGTTCAAGATGTTGAAGGAAGTTTGTCGACGATGGTTGCTGCGGGTCATTTATGAGGGATGGTCACAATTATAAATAGTCAAATAGGATAAACAGTAAATAGTTAAGTTATTTATCAATAATCAAACAGTTGTAATGTGGTCTTACTGCCAGAAGGGAGCTGTAGCGCATGTCATAGCTGTTTTCTAAGCGCCATTAAAGGAGTAATATGTAACTCTGACCCCTAGTGTTTAAAATGGGTACTGCAGTCCAGATTCTAAACATTGTAGAGAGCTGTCTCCCCCCGCCCCCTCCTCTCTAAAGTCGATTCTCACACAGGTTGCCATGTGGTGGACACTGAAGCTTCAGTGTTTATCCAGCTCTGCATCAGTCTGTAAACCTTTCTGCGTTCTAACCTCTCTCCATTTTTCAAAAGCATCTCCAATATTGATCCTAGTTTGAGCACGTTTCTGCTCGTGGAGCTTATTAGAAACATGCAGAGGCTTTTTAGGTCGGGTACAATCACTTCTATCTGAACCAGTTCACTTGCCCGCTTCCATTACTGCAACACCTGTTGGTTTGACCTGATAACTGCTCTCATATCTAGCAAACCGAGGGGCGTCCAAAACAGCTGCTTGGATGGAACAAAGAAAATGTACATTTCTGCGGATCACGTGCAGCCCGAACCTTTGAGCAACCAGAACGGAACATCCAAAAACATCCAGAGCTGCTGCTGGATCTCACAGAGCAAAGCAGACAAATTTGTTGTTAAATATAAAGCACTGCATGAAACACTGCCTTCACATAAAACCTTTTTCAGTTTTAAATCAGAGAAAAAAAGGCGCATTAATTCCGACAGATGACTTTCTTTATGTCGGGCTACATGAGCTGTACAGACACAGCGACCTTTACCAGCTGAAACTCTGAATGAACTTTACTGGAACATGGACGTAAGAAAATCCATTTACCACACACACACACACACACACACACACACACACACCATTCCCTCCTCTGTGATTCTGCTCTCTGCCTCAATGTTTCCATCCATTGACTAACTTGTTTATACAACTTGTTAACCTTGTGCATGAAGATCTCACACACACACACGCACACACACGCACACACATGCACACGCGCACACGCACGTACACACACACACACACACGCACACACACACAAACACACAAACACACACACACACACACACACACACACAGACCAACACCTGGCAGTTGCATAAATCCAGACCCGATCCTGATCCGGGTAATGATCTCTGTGCACACTGGCAGCAGATTAGCACAATAGATTACTGAACCGCTGCCGCTGCCTGAATCCTCCAAGTCACAGGCGCTAATCCACCACAGAGGACGCAACGTGTCACTCATCACAACAGAACTGAACACACACACTGGAATCAAGAACCAGTGAATCATGATCCAGTGCATACCAAAAAGGTATTCTAACCGGGGATGTTCGTGATTAGTCGAGTGGACGATAGTGGACGATCGAACATCGTCGTCCGCACAGAAGTCCGGATAAATCTGACTTAATTGGCAGGATAATTGGTCGCTCCTCATCATGAGATCACTGAGTGAACTGACAGCTGATTCTGTGTGTCGCCGAGGTAAACATCAGATGTCTCTTAAAAAGAAAAGTGGAGGAAAGTTTGAGACCAAAACAAACAAACATATAATCCAGGCATTTTAATTGGTGTATTTGAATGTTTCTGATAAAATGAATTAAAGGCCGCTCTTATTTTCCTACCCATCCTGAGTGCCTGGATTATTTATTCCTATGTTTGTTTTGGACTTCATTTCTCCTCCACTTTTTTGAAGTCTTCCCTCCCATGAGCCCCGGGGGTTTGAAAGACACCAGAAGCTCTGCTGTTGTCTCTCTGTTTCAGATGTCTCTTGTTTGATTTTTTATTTATTTTTTAAGATTTATTTTGGGGCTTTTTGTGTCTTTATTGGAGAGATAGGACAGTGGATAGAGCTGGAAATCAGGGAGGGAGAGAGAGAGTGAGGGAGGGATGACATGCGGGAAAGGAGCAACAGGTGGGACCCAAACCCAGGCCGCCCGCTTGGAGGACGACAGCCTCCATACATGGGGCCTGCACACTAACCACTGCATCACCAGCGATGTTTTTATTTCCAACATTTTCATAAAATAAAAGTAGTTAAATGACAAATCAATTTATATAGAATCAAAATACAGCGACTCCATAATCTCAGAGGAGCCTCAAAACCTCGTAAATCTGCAGATTTGTCTGTAGAGTTGGAGGACGTCGCTACTCTCTGTATGTTTTTGTGAATCTCTTAAAGGCTTCGTCCATATGAAGGCGAACATTTTTGTAAAAATAGCTTTTTCTCTGCGTTACCACCTTCATACGTGAACTGTGTTTCAGGTCACTGTAAACTCTCCTTTTGTAAAACTCCTTCCAGGGTGAAGATGTTCAGAAACTCTGTTTAAGCTGTTTCTGTGAAGACGGGGAAAACAGAGTTTTGTTCTTGTGACGTCACGCTGTGCACCAGTTTCTCCTCCGTGTGATGTCATCGTGCGGCGCTGTCACTTTAGTTTACATGAGATTAGTGCGATGACAGACGTAACCAAACTAGCGATGGTACTAACGTTGCTAACTGGACTTTTTACACGCTCACACATACACACACAGTTACTCTCCCACTATGTTGACGAGCGGAGACGTCTGATTGGACGACCAAGGTCACTGCTGCTTCATGAGACACTCCCACCACACAGACCCCGCCGCCAACGACGGCGGTTTTGGATGAGACACGGTTGGACTTCAGGTTGGTGGGTCAACTTAAAAAATGAAACGGTCATTGCAGAGAAAGGGGAAGAACATTTTAGAGAACGTGGTATGTGGATGATCATTCTTAAAAACAGAGACTGCCTATGTGTGGACGAGACCTTAGTCTGATTAACCTCCTCTCATATTGAACTACACACACGCACGCGCACACACACGCACACACGCGCACACACGCGCACACACGCGCACACACGCGCACACACGCGCACACACACGCACACACACGCGCGCACACACACACACACACAGATGAAGTTTGGTGAAGAAGAGACAGAGCAGAGCGAGTTGCCGAGGATGAAAATGTGACAAACACTCGTGCAAAACCAGAATGATTAATTGATATCTGTGACTGGAAGGGTCTGTGGGTGTGTGTGTGTGTGTGTGTGTGTGTGTGTGTGTGTGTGTGTGTGTGTGTGTGTGTGTGCAGATCACAATGATTATATTTGGTTGAATCATTGGATAAAAGGTTTTGTAACTCTGATTCTGTGTTTTTCTGTTCATCACGTCCAGCTCAGTATGGATTCTGTTCTCCACACTAACACAGTCAAATCAATACCAATCATTACACCTACCAAGAGTAATCACACACACACACACACACACACACACACACACACACACACACACACACACACACACACACACACACACACACACACACACACACACACACACACACACACACACACACACACACACACACACACACACACACACACACACACACACACACACACACACAAAGAAATGTGACAAAGAAAGAAGAAAATCATTTCTGTTTCGACGTCATTTTGATAAAGTGATGGACAACAACAATGGCAGTCCACATTGTGTTTTATTTTGAAATTGACCGGGTGCTCTATGCGTTCCTTGTCTGATTTCCTGTCCAGGTCGATCTGCGTGCTCCAGCGAAAGAAGATCCGGCATATATTGTGTAGTGACCCTGCTGTCACATGCGAGAGACGGACCGCGGCTCATGCAGTGGAAACATGAATACTGACTATTGATTGCCTGATCAGCTGTGGAGTGCGAGGCACGGAGAGAACTCGGCGCACACGCGTCATGTGTAAACTTCTCGGAACAGTTTTTCCGCTTTTTTTCCGCTTAACTGCTTTTCAGTTGAGCTAACAGGCTGAGAGCAGGAGCTGAGGGCGGGACTTAAACCTCCTGACAAACAGCTACAACGCACCTGCCTGTCAGTCATATAAGCCACGCACCTTATTGTCAATAACTCTTATCCTTCATTAAAATCAAAACCACTGACTTACATCCCCGTACAGTGTGTGCCAAAAGAAATGAGCTCATCCATCCGATGTTAAAATGTTTCCTGCGATACCCGTGCAAAGAATCTTAACCTCCAGCAGGAACCGGGATCTTTCCTCATTCTTGGGGAAGCATTTGGTCTTGTGTTGTGCAGGATGGAAACATTTCTATCAAAGCAGACACACACACACACACACACACACACACACACACACACACACACACACACACTCACACACACACCGGCTCCAATTTCTGGCCTCACTCTGTCCTTGTATAACGAAGAAAATCTCTGCTGGATTTCAACAAAGTGCTCGGCTTCACCTTCACTGATTCTCTGCACACACACACAAAAACACACACAAAAACACACACAATCACACACACGCACACACAAGCCGCCTACTAACACTCTAAAAACAAAATTGACGGTTAAAAAAACATAAGATGTACGTGCATGCCAGAAATAAGTGTGTGAGCAGAGAGGGAGTAAACAAAGTGCTGGCTTCATCTACCTGTTGAATTTAGTTCTCTGTTCAGTTCAGATTTCTACATTTATATTCAGACATCTTGTCTGACACTGGAGAGATTCGACCTGATCTAAGCCCCAAATCTTTCAAAACGACATGTCTGAAATAAAAGAAGGCAGCGTTTGATCAGCTGTGCAGTTAGAGACCACTAGCTTCTCTGTAGCGTGCAGCAGTAGGGAACCTTGCTTCTCCGCCAGGTGGGCGTTTCCACAAGTGTTCCATAACTGAGCAGAATCCAGGATACTATTTATCATGGATAGAGGGAAGTGTATAACCAGGTTTCCCTGTGTGCATTTAAACGCCATATCCTGAATATGGTGAGAACCAGGATTAAGGCTTATAACCGGGTCTGTGTAAACATGTTCACTGAAGACGTTTTCACATCTGCACTCCTGAAAAAAAACTAGATCCTTTCAGGAGGACTGCTCCTGATATTCTCCTGACCTGGTTGTTCACACATGCAGCTCACAGCATGAAACTATCCCTGTCAGACAGGAGGGGGGGGCGGAGTCTACTGAGGTAAGACATGACGTAAAGAAAAACGACGTGGAAGTAGTGGATGAAGCATCAGAGTCCTCTATACGACGCTATAATGAGAATATTTGTCTTTCTATCAATGCTATGTGTAGTCTAACAGAATCTCAATGTGAACTAAAGAGTGGAGAAGAACATACTGGAGAACAGGAAACATAATGCAGCAGGTTCATTAGAGCACGGAGATGGTAGAGGTGGCGTGCAGACAGTCTATGGTCGTGCAGCGATCACAGGGAATAAAGGTCACCACCCCCTCCCACTCGCTCCAGGTGAATTCTCCTGATTATATCCTGCTGCGTTCTCACATCAGCTCACTCTGACTTTCTGCAGAATAAAGGAGGCTGGAGGACAAACTCCGGGTGAAGAGAGAAACATTCAGCTGTCTGTGTTCACACATGACGCTCAGCCTTCAAATATCAGGAGTTTTCAGGAGTTTTCTGCAGGTGTGAAAGCCCTTTATGAGTGGTTGTGCCGACATGTGGGTGTGAGTGCACATGGAGAACTAGATAAACAAAGCAAAACTGCATGATGTGCGCTCAGCTTCAGGGCGTCTTCAGACCTGACAGCGCTTTTAAGATTCAGTGAGAAAGAAGAAGAGAGCAGCAGCGATGGTGATGCACACGACGTCCTCTGCTCAGGCTGCTTCACACTTTCACAACCGTTCTGAGCATGGCTGAGGACAATTCTCTCTTGAAGTCTGATCATCTTTTCACAAATGATCTGCCAGCTGCTTCTTTTATAAAATCCAACAGATGGAGAAAATACACAAAGAGACAAGCGGCCACATCATTTATGTCCATTTAATCTCCTTTGTCTGCATGAAGAGGATTCTGCTAAACTAAATCAGACTTTATTAAAACGTTCTTCTTGATACCTAAGGTGATATTACAGGAATCTTTAGTTCATGCTCCTGCACACTTCAATCTGACAGCTCTCAGTTCAGACTCGTTGAAAGTGATACAGTCCCTATTAGATTACAGTCAAGATGCTTCAGGCGCCCGTGCAGCCATGAGAGCGACATGTTGGAACCCTCCACACACAAGAGCTGCAGGTCTTTTAAAAAAAACAAGTTCAAGCTCTTGACTGGTGAACCAGATACTCCTCTTAATACGACAGGATGTTAACTTGATGCAGCACTTTTGCACGTACATATGTAACAGGAATGTGACATTAAAGGAAGAATGTGCAACTTTTAGATCCAGCAGATGTCGCCCTTGAGCACCAGCATGAAACCAAAAAAAAAACTTGAGCTCCATTGTTGTGTCAGCATGCTAATGCTAGCGCTCTTTAGTTAGCTCATAGCTTCACGCTGCATGTAAATTTACACAAAATGACCGTGATGTAAAAACGCTTATGTCACATTCAAATAAGCAGTGAGTACAGTATGTTATTCTTCTTTTCTCCAGTCCCTCAATTAAACAACTTTTATACACAAGGGGAGGAGCCGGCCGGCCGTCCCGTCCGTGTAAACACGCTTTAGATACGACTCGGAAAACATCACAGACAGCGGGACTCGGGTGTTACACTCATTGAAGACAGTCATGACTCAGAGTCATTTTCAGAAGATATACTTGATTTCTGCTATTATGTGTAAAATGTTGCACATTCAGCCTTTAAAGCTCAAGAAGGCAAAGAAGGATCTGCAATTTTGGTTACTTAAAATAATGCAATGGAAGCAAGCGATATAAAAAAATAAAATAAATAAAAGCATTTGGAGACACGCTGAGCTTACAGATCTCTCTCTGATGCTCGCTGACTCGTCCGACTCGCTGCACATAAATTGAACTGTTGTGACACCAAAGGACAAAAACTGAACGCACCCAGACGGACAGGACGGCTACTCTCCTCCGTGTCTAGACAAATATACTTCCCCCTCGCCCGTTTTTCTCTCCTTTTCCGACCGTCTCTAAACCTCCCCTGACTCCTTTACGTTCACTCCCATTCCTCTCCCTTCTTTAACTCCTTCTTTTCCTCCATCACAGCATCAGAGCCATCAAGGGAGTCCCTGAGGCGTCTTGGGGCAGCGGCCACAAGGGGGTCCTTATCCAACGCAATGACACACTTCCAAGTCAAGAGGACGTTTGTTACGTAACAGCTTAAAGCTTCTCTGGTGGGCCTCAGCTGATATCTACGAACGTGCACACAAACACACACACACACACACACATAAAAGGAGAGAGAGAGAGAGAGAGAGAGAGGAAAGATTAAGGTTGAACCGAGATCAAGAGGAGGGAGAAAAGGAGGACAAAGTGACTGAGATTAAGAAAGGAGAAGACAGAGAAGATTGAAGCCGAGAGGAGAAGAGAAGAAGACGAGGAGGAGGAGGAGGAGGAGGAGGAGGAGGAGGAGGAGGAGGGGAGGCAGCTGGTGGAGGAAATTGCTGAGCCTTATAGGGTGAAAATAAATGAATTGAGAGGAAGAAAGTGACAGCAAAATGAGTTGAAGCAGAGAGGAGCGTTCGGTAAAAAACAGAGATCCAATCAGCTTTGGAACAGAGACTCAAAAAAAAAAAAAAAAAGGAAAAGGCTGACATCTGAGTGCTCTATTCCTGCTCTCACTGTGGGAAGGAGACGAGAAAACAAAGATGGGGAGGAGAGGGAGGGAGGGAGGGAGGGAGGAGAGGGGGCAGATGGGCTGGATGGCAGCCCCGTATGCGTCTGAAAAGGAGATGTTTGGTAAATGGGCTGATGAATCTTTCAGAGAGTGAGAAGTGTGTGCGTGATCCACTTTTTACTACGGGAAAAAATAAGTAGGTGAAGAATGACGAGGAGGAGGACGAGGAGGAGGGAAAGACAGAAGGTATTTTGCAATGACAAAAGGAGATTAAAGAGACACGGCGAGTGCAGTTATATGCCGACTTACTTTAGGATTAAAGGAGGAGTCGGCAGAAATGTTTGTCTAAGTTTGTAAACACAACATTCAAACTGGACCCCTCCTCCTGCGCTCATCACCACCAGGAGCTCACACTCACTGCACTGCAAGCTAACACCTGCCTCCAACAGGAAGCAGACCAACTCTGACCAACCCAAGGTGGTCTCCATGCTGGAAATGCTGTCCCACTGTAACTTTCAGTCAAAGGTTGTAAAATGTTTGATTGAGGAATTTTAATTTTGTTTATTATCATTATAGCCACAGCATAACAGTGACAAGTGGTTAATCCTGCTGCATCCCAAACATATGATCAACTAAGAAAGCTGCTGTGTGTGTGTGTGTGTGTGTGTGTGTGTGTGTGTGTGTGTGTGTGTGTGTGTCTGAAACAGCAGAAATGCCTCCAGAAGGCTCCGACAGCAGACGAGGTTTGTTCTGTCCGAGACAGCCGTTATGCAACGGTCTCCAAAAAAAAAACAACGTACCCACAGAGAAATGTCAGAGCAGTGACTGGTCTGCACACACACACACACACACACACACACACACACACACACATGCACACACACACTTTACATGCAAACCACTATTACAGGTCTGTTTTCGTTTTCAATATGATTTCAGCCGCTGCTTAGCAACCAGGTGAAGGACACAGAGATAATGAAAATGAAATAGGCTTCGTTTTTTCATCCTGAACAAACCCAAAGAGAGAGAGAGGAAGAACAAGTGTGTGTGTGTGTGTGTGTGTGTGTGTGTGTCTTGCTCTGAACATGTGTGAGTTGTACCACTGTGTCACACCCACTTCCTGTTTGAGCCCGAGAGGATTTCCGGAACAAAACATGAGTTTCTGCTCCACTAATTGGGGCAAAACAAATTTGAAACTGCAAAAAAAAAAAAAGAAGTCACTGTATTTAAATCCTCTGGCTGCAACTTTCAGCTTTTCACCTTTAAGCTAAATTATGAAAACGACTCGGAGGATGTTTGATCGGACTCACAAACTGGATTTAGAACTTTCTTTTCCAACATTTACCTTGCAATAAATCTCTTAACCTTATTACCAGTGACAAACACGAGCACCATATTTATTATGGGGTATTGATGGGACTTCAGGGTCTTTTGGAGAAAGCCTCAGGTGGTACTTTTTTAATCCTTCACATATTGCACATCAACTTTTTGCCCAAACAGAACTTGTAACAGAGACATTCACATACTGCTTCTCTGTAGCATCAACGCTGTTTTTTGTTGGTGTTACAAAATTCAGACTTTCCGAGGTAAAAGCACCTGAACACACCGAATACAGACAACCGACTTCCCAACTTAGAAACCGGGACTTGGAGGAGCACCTGAATGCAGCATATAGCTGAGTCTAGTTTTGTACCTCTCTTTGTCCCGCTCTAATCGGAGCTAACCGGGAATAAAGACATTCATCATCTAAGAAGACCACATGTTAATTAATGTAAACATTGAGGATCACTGCAGTTTGAAAATCTGTGCAATGATTCAACTCTGACGTTTCTTTCTCCAAACCTCAGAGTGTGTGAACTTAGTATTTTGACATCAAAGCCGGTGGAGACACCAGAACTCAACGGAGGCGACAAAAAGCGTTGATGCTAATTGCGAACGTGAGACACCCCTAATGCAGAAAAAAAAACATCAGAGACTTAAACTAACGAACCCCCGGGTCTGAGAGTTTGGATGTAGAAATCAAAACAAAGTCTCATTTGAATTGCAGAGCGGAGATACTCACAGAGCCAGGTGTGCAGAGTGTGTGTGTGTTTGTGTGTGTGTGTTTGCCAGGGCACAAACAAGTCAGGGATTTACGGCCATGTGATTTAAAACACAAGGTCAAACAGAGAGCCAGCTGCCCTCTGCACAGCTGCAGCTTCACCGATCTGCTGTGAACGACCACCGGTTAGCATCGTAGCGCTTCATGCATGTGTCATGTTGTTTCACAGATTCTCCTCGGAATCGGACGTGTTCGAGGGTTTAAAGTGAGGAGAGTCAGACCGAGAGGAGTGGGACAGATGGAGGGAGAGAATGAGGAATGAAGAGAGTAAATCTAACTTTACACGACAGGATTTCATCACATCGAATTCAGGAGCAGTCACAAGCGTAATAAGAGCAGCTGCATTGAGTAAACAGAGCGATGAGCAGCCCGACGTCAAACAAGCTGCACAAAAACAATGCAGAACGTTTTTTTTTAATGGAAATGCTGAATGCAAAGCTCATTTTAGAAAACATTAGTTGGCCTAATGTGTGTTTTTATTGGGTGAAAAAGAAGCGAAACACCGAGATAAGAGAAGGGACAGAACATGAGAGAGTGAGGAGAGGATTTAATGAAAAAAAGAGGATGGCGGGAGGATGACCCGTAAGATCACACAGAGAAAAAAAAGAAAAAGGGCCTTGAGAAAGTAGAAGTACTGGGAGCAGCTGGGCTGATAAACAAGAGGAACAACAGAGAGAGAGAGGGATGAGCCAAGGTCTCAGGAGGACACAAAACATTGTCAAAGCATGCAAAGTTTGACAGTTGTTACAGCAAAGCAGAAATGTTATCTTGTTCAAACTGGAGTTGTTTGACACTCGGTTATATGAACACTTCATGGGCAATAAGATCTGCAGAGGACTTCGCTGAGTGGTGGGGATTTGTGCCCTGATACCAGAAGTTTAACTAATATCAGTTAAAATCAAAATGTATTGATACCTGTTCTGATCATTGGCTGTACAGACGAATGCCTGAAGCCTGAGTGACGCCACCCGTCTGTTCCTGCAGGGGGCGCTGGAGTCCCATCGATGGCGGTCTCCATGCTGGAAATGCTGTCTCAGTCTAATTTTCAGTCAACCTAATGACAGGCTGAGAGCTGGAGCTGAGGCAGGTTCATTTCTGATGTAAAAACAGACTTTTTAGAATGGGTGTGTATGTGACTTCCTGGGCTTCTGCAGCCAGCCTCTAGTGGACACTCCAGGAACTGCATTTTTTATTTTGGGCATTTTTATGCCTTTATTTAGGGAGGACAGTCAATATTGTCAGAAATCGGGGAGAGAGAGGGGAATGACATGCAGGTGGGGAGCAACAGGGCGGACTCGAACCTGGGCCGCCCGCTTGGAGAACTGAAGTCCTGAGCGCCAGATATTCTGTAAATTCATGTTTTTAATGGCAGGAAACTTCCTGCAAACTTTCTAAATTACACAAATACATCTGACACGTTACATCTATCTAGCTACTTTGAATTATACATTCAAAAAGTACAGATGTATAAAACGATTTTTGTGTTTCGTTTTATTTCTTTCCTTTGAAAAATTTCTGCATTTAAGGGAGTTGGGTTTTTTTTCATTCCAATTCTCCCAAAGATTGAACCCCGGCTTCAAAATGAATTTTGTTGTTGATGATTTGTGAGAGTGAACGGATACAGAGCATGTTTGCAGTTATTGAAATGTACTCTGTGACCAGAGTTTATGTTGTTTATTTTTCCCATTATTTCAGTCTCTCTCTGTGTGTGTGTGAGAGATCGCTGCCAGGTGGAGGATAATAATCGCTTGAACGGCAGATTTCGGTCTTGTTAAGAGAAAACTGAGCTTTACAGAACGAGAGAGAGAGAAAGTTTTCTGAACCAACGGACCAACCAACAGGAAGATCATGACCCTGCAATAAAACTCAGGGATTTATGGGCATAAAAGGGTCAAGGTTTTTATTTCTAACCGGCAGCTTCTCCTCATGTTTGGAGCCTGACAGAACCCAGTGAACCAAATAACACTGACTGCATTCATGTATGTTCAGCGTATTTCTATGAGAAGGCAACATGAACCACATGAACCCTGATACAGACATTTCATGCTAGATGAGATTTTCTGATTGAAAGCAAATAAATCTGCTTCTTTCAAGGAAGACAACATCTATATCGAAGATTTCACTTAGGTAAAATGTTTTCCATGCGAATAAAAAAAAAAAGAACAACTGCAGTTCCTTTAGTGTCCACTAGAGGCTGACTTTTGCAGTGAATCAGTCCCCATAGAGCCCCATGTCAAAATGTCCAACTTTACAGCAGAAATAAACATGTTTGCAGCCTGGTACAAAAACAGTTTGGGTCTCTATAGCGCTCATTTCTTTTATACAACTCACCTGTTTACGTTATATTAAGAATTGGGGGCGTGGCCTCCTTATGAGTCTGCTAGGTGTCACCTCAGCTAATTCAGTCACTGTATGGGATTAACTGTTTGTCCAGAAAGTCTGAAGCTTTTTCAAAGAGTGAAATTCTAATATTGTTGTAGCAGGTGAACTGCACTTTGCGTATTTGATCATGCCTATAAACCCCTCTATTTCAGCCCTGCTCAGAACAGGCTGTTTCTGTGTCTGTACCTTTAAATGTAAATAAGCTGTGTCTGACCACGCCCCCTCTCTGGAAGGGCTTGGGTGTTTCTGGCTTTCTCGCTCCATGTCCTATTGTTTACGGTGAGAAGGCAGACTCAGAGGGCAGAACAAACACCTAGCTGTGGGAGTGTCACCCACCTGGGGGAGTGGTTACTGCCCTTTGTGATGTCATGGAGGGAAAATCTCCAAACAGCTGTTTGAGCAAACATTTTCTAAAAAAGTGGAGCAGGCAAAAGACGGAGTGGATGGACTTTTCTCATCATTAGGGGGTTTGTAGACGGATTAGGGACACATATTAGAGTTAGAGGAACATGGTGAAGTGTATTTTAAAGTTGTAAATATGTATCCTTGTTTACCTCTGTATAAGAACTTTGTGACTTCTCATACTTACAGCAGAGCAGTTTTGACTCTATTTTAGAAAACACAACCTGATGTGACGTCATCATCTCTTGGCAGCAGTCTAGCCGGTGTGTGTTTCAGTATTTTATCACACACTTCTGAACTCACTGCTCTAATAACCTCCATCCCTCCAACTCTTCCTCCTCCGTCTCTTTCTCTCGCCTCAGTCTTTTTGTCTGGCCCCCCCAACCCTACACCCCTCTCTCTCTCCTCTACTGCTGTCCTAAATTCTACTCAACCAGAAACAGAAAGACATTCATCATCACCAGTCCCTCACTCCCTGTATCACTGCTGCCCGTTTGCTTGTCTTGCCCTTGTGGCCCCTTTCTTTTCCCGGGGGTCGCTTTACCTCCTTTCAAATTCCTCCCTCTCTCTGTCACTGAGTCAGTTTGAGCCTCCCCAGAAACTTCAATCCGCAGAGGATTAACTGGAAAGATGATTAATTCTACAATTCACTTAGCAGACGCTTTTATCCAAAGCGATGTACAACAGAGAACAAGTACAACACAAGCAAGGATCTAAAAAAAACTCAGATCTACTTGATTAGCAGCGACTTCATCTAATGAAATCCAATCAAGCACAAATCGCAGAGTCATGCAACAAGGTCCTTAAAGGAAAAGACCTACAGGGTGTCACAAACCAGAAACTTCCTGCACCAGAAGCTTAAAAGAACCATTAAACTGTCCAGCAGTTTTCCACCTTTCAAGATGTTTCTTAAAGACAGAAAATTTGCAATGTTACACATCTTAAAGGTCCAATCAGTAAGATGTGTAGTGAGTGAAATGATAAAGTGACCTTACTATATGATCAGACATTAAGGAAACATGCTATGTTGAAGTGCTGGCTTCTCTGACAACAATGCAGCAGTCAGTATGTCCTCCTTCTAACTTTAGATTCTGGTCCTGAATGCTCGGGATTTGTTTGGACCAGAGAAGGTAGGCGGTTTTAAGGCACCCCCACACGGCCATTTTGGACGCCCCTCGGTTTGCCAGATATGAGAGCAGTTATCAGGTCAAACCAACAGGTGTTGCAGCGATGGAAGCGGGCAAGAGAACTGGTTCAGATAGAAGTGATTGTACCCGACCTAAAAAGCCTCTGCATGTTTCTAATAAGCTCCATGAGCAGAAACATGCTCAAACTAGGATCAATATTGGAGATGCTTTTGAAAAATGGAGAGAGGTTAGAACGCAGAAAGGTTTACAGACTGATGCAGAGCTGGATAAACACTGAAGCTTCAGTGTCCACCACATGGCAACCTGTGTGAGAATCGACTCTAGAGAGGAGGGGGCGGGGGGAGACAGCTCTCTACAATGTTTAGAATCTGGACTGCAGTACCCATTTTAAACACTAGGGGTCAGAGTTACATATTACTCCTTTAATGGCGCTTAGAAAACAGCTATGACATGCGCTACAGCTCCCTTCTGGCAGTAAGACCACATTACAACTGTTTGATTATTGATAAATAACTTAACTATTTACTGTTTATCCTATTTGACTATTTATAATCGTGACCATCCCTCATAAATGACCCGCAGCAACCATCGTCACAATGGTTAGAATTTAGACTGCAATACCCATTTTAAACACTAGGGGTCAGAGTTACATATTGCTCTTTTAAGGACTTTAATCAGAATAAAAGTTAATGTTGCTTCTTGCTCATTGATATAAAACAACAGTTTTTTATTGACTTAAAATACCTTCTTTTATAAATCCTGCTCCTGTCAGCCTGGTCGGACGATATGTGTCTCTTGGAACGATGGACAACCTGAGATATCTCGTGTAACCAGCGTGACCGATAAACAACTTCCAGTCTAGACTTTCTTTCTGTGCGTTTTGTTGATACAAGAATCGTGCAGCCTTACTTTTGTGTAAAAATAGAAAATACTTCATCAGAATGTAAATATAAACTCTGAAGGCAGATAGAAGTTCAAACTCTGCAGCCAGCTGTTCAAACGTTCTCACAGCATACAGATGTAACAATGCATGCTGCACCTTTAAGCTTTGGGTCACTCATTCTTTCCAATATCATGTCGGCAAATTCTTTAGCTCCACAAGCAACGTAAGTAACTGATGCAGCTTAATGTGAGAAGGTCAAGGATTTTTAGTCACTGACAATAACAGATTTAGTGATTTAGTTGTTTGTCAAATTAAACATTCTCAGTACTCACTGGACTGACTGGAGGTTGTCCAGCTAAATAAATATGTTCTGGTAGTGTGTCTGTTTTGCATGAAACACTGAATGTGTGCATGTTTTTTGTTTTGGTTGAAATTGTTGAATCTGGATCCACAAAATGTGTTTGCATGAAGAGTTTGCGGTCAAAACTGTTTTCAGCGAGCAAAGATGCAAATCTGACTGAAAAGAGGAAGCAGCAGGCAGGATGACTGACAGGGATTTAAGGCCATGTGTGTGTGTGTGTTTATGTGTGTAGAGAGGAGCAGAGAAAGACTGAGCGTCCAGCTGTGAGTGCCTCACCCTGCTCACAGCGTGTGCTAGCTGCAGGATTGTGTGTTTGTGTGTCTTTCTTTGAGTCCGTTTGTCAGCTTCTGTGTGTGTGTGTGTGTGTGTGTGTGTGTGTGTGTGTGTGTGTGTGTGTGTGTGTGTGTGTGTACTTGTGTGTGTGCACGCTTGTGTGTATGTGTGTGTGCGCTTGTGTGTGTGTGCACTTGTGTGTTGCTGCACACTTGGGTGCAAACTGGGATACGGAAGCAACAGGAGAAAAAAAAACACCCAGGTGGATGTTGGTGGATGCTGGGGGCTCACCAGCTTCAGTGCTAACACACATGTACACACACACACACACACACACACACACACACACACACACACACACACACACACACACAAAGAGCACACAAACACATGAACATGCACATATAGTTACGCACATACGGAAACACGATTTGTTTGGTCTGCTTTAAAAATACAAACAAAACACAAAGCGTTGCATAATGTAATCTCCTTATGTAACAAACTAAAGACGCTGCACATAAAAACACATCTGCATGCACACGCACACACAGACATGCAACTGCTAAGACAAATGCACAAGGGAGACAAATGCAGGACAGAAGGTCGTCCCCATGTAAAGCCGATGTAAACGCACCGACACACTAACACACAAACACAGAGAGAAACCTCCAACACACACACAGCAGAACATTAAAATAAACTCAGCTCTCAATATTGACTTTATTCTTTTTCTTTCCTTTATGTTCTTTACACAATTAGCAACAGGCGTGTGTGCACAGAAACACACACACACAAACACAGTGTGTGAGCCCGTCAGCCCACCGGATGTTAGTGTGTGTTTACGTGTGATTTAAAGAGCAACATGGGAACACACAGTGTTTAACAAACAGTAGACTCATTAATGTTCTGGTTTCAATTGAAGGTTTTCGTTGTGCATGCTCATTTAAAGATGAAAAAGTCAAAGAAAATAAGACAACATTTGCAAACGAGAGATATTTACAAATTCAGGGTGTAAAAAAGTTAAAATTCTCTGAGCTCTCCTTTGCTCTCTGAGGCTCCTCTGGGACTCTCTCATCCACTGTGTGAGGGAGGCAGAGCCGGAAACTTCCCATTGAAAAAGCTCCGGGACGTGGCTGAGAGCTGAACGCTGAGAGGCTAATCTGACACACATTTGCCAAATCAGTCTGTCAGCTGCCTTCATCCCTGCAGCCTGTCTCTGCAGATACATCCAGAAACTGAGGCCTAAATCCACTCATATTTGTGTGAGAGTGTGACAGAGAGTTTTTCCATTTTGCAGTAAAACACACCTTATTTACCCTCACGCTTTAACGGGCGCTTCAGGGGGGTAAAATGTAAGAAACTGCCCTCTTGTGTCAGAGTAGACAAAATGTGGTCAATTGCCCTTTAAGGGACTCTTCCAGTGGAGAAAACGGAACAAAGCTTTTTTTGGCCTCTGAAGAGGAATGTGATAAAGTGCCCTCTATGGTCGTGGTTCTCAACTGGTTAGTCGGGACCCAAAGGTGCCGTCAAAAAGTCTACGAAGTGCTTTTTTAACAAGTTTGTTTCGTTCAGTTTCTTCGTTCTATCACACTTTTTACCGTCTGAGGTCCAAAACTGCAACTTTTTTTGATTGATTCAAATGGGATTGATTGAAATATCAGAAATCTGGGTCACAAGGAGTAGTTGTAGTGGAGAACCACATGCTCTAAAGTACCCAGTGGAGACAATGTGATCATCTCCCCTCCCGATTTAAACTAAATTCCCTGGAACTCTTGCAGGACTCGGTGTGTTTAATTTACTTCCACCGAGAAGCAGCAGATAAAAATAAACCTGAGGAGTAACAGTTTAAGTCAAGACAAACTACTTATCCCTCGTGTTCTCACAATCTGGGCTGCTGCTACAAATTCACGGACACAATAAAAACATGCACGCACACACACACACACACACACACACACACACACACACACACTTTTCATGTTGTCCTACATATAAGACCGCCTCTCATCAGAGCTATTCGTAACACAGCGACCTCCTATCAGCCTCAGACTCATTAGCAGAATATACCTCCATCCATATGCAACTTGTACTTCCTTTTTTTTTTAAGTAATGACACTTGCCTCTGCTCAAGGCAAGGCACACACACACACACACACACACACACACACACACACACACACACACACACACACACACACACACACACACACACACACACACACACACACACACACACACACACACACACACACACACACACACACACACACACACACACACACCACAGATAATGCTATATATAGAGCATAATGTTCCAGGTCCTTTAACACAGACCAGTCTCACAGGAAATCCTGTATGGACCAGTCCAGCACTCATACACCTCCACACACTCTGAACAAATCGATACTGTATGTGTTGGCATACACACACAAATCATCCTGACTCCTGTGACACAGTTTTTATGAATCGCTGCTGCCAAAATATCTTTATTTAAAAAAAAAGAAAAAAAACTATGCTGCACTAAAATGATACCAAGGCAATTTGACTCAATGTGTCACTACCTCACGGCGGTGGTTATGAAGATAAAATCAATGAAAGTCAGCGTAAAACTTCAATTAAAACATGTTTACAAGACATGTTACACATAAATACATAATAAATCAAGTCTATCCAGTGTAAATGTGTCTCTGAGTCATGACTTTCTACAATGAGTTAGAAGCTCAAGTCCTGTTGGCTGTGTTGTTGTCAGAGCCGTGTTGACTAATAAGTAGCCAGTATGCTACTAGTTAGCGTGCTAATAAACAACAATTTTTTTCTGTACATATAAATATTTCCGTGCGATATTTTTTGCCTTTATTAGAAAGGACAGCTGAAGAGAGACAGGACATTTGTTGAGGAGAGAGAGGGGGATGACATGCAGCAAAAGGCCGAGGCAGGACCCGAACCCACGGCCTCCGCGACGAGGACCATGGAACCCCCACAAGCGCCACAACTGCCAGGCCATCCAGCGCCGCTAATAAGCAGCTAGTTAACGGTGAATATTGTGACTTTACTTGAACGTGTAACCAAAGATCTAAACTTGGGGATCGTGAGAATCAAAGCTGTTGGGTCACATACGAAATTGTGAAAGCACAGATGCTACACGCTGCAAAAACTGCACAACATTTTCTTTTTCTAGATTAAAAAAAAAAAAAAAGTCTCAAAAAAATGGATTTTAATTTGTGCAGCAACCCAGATTCAGAGAAACAGCCTCTATAGTGAAGTTAATGTCAGGACTGTAGCCCAGCGTCACTTCCTGGTATCATTCATCTTTAATCGTACAGTTTGTGGAAACCTGGGGTGAATATGTACACAATACTTTCAGATTAAAGACGCCTCCTTCAGACCTCATTAATGCTTCACAAAGGCCACTTAGCTTTAAGAACCATTAATGGATCACCTTTTCTCCTCCTGCAGTTTCCTACTATGACTCTAATTGCAGACAGATATTTGTGAGGTCGAGGGAAGGGAGATCTGTAAGCAGGTTTTAACAAGTGCTTGAATCAGATAAACGCGCCTCGCTCCCCAAATCACAGCGCGAGGAGTGATTGCAGGGCAGCATTCAACAAACGTCCAACAATAATAATACGGTTCCACTTATAAAAGTCCCGGAAATGATTGCATGCAATGGATGTTATTCTCCAAGTTCTCACAGTAACAACCTCCGCTCTGAGCTCTAAAAGTGGAAGCGAGTTCCTATATAATAACTCCCTGTAGCATCGTTTCTCCATCCGCTACAGGACATAGAGATTTTCTCCAATAACTTGGTCCCAAGAGGGAGGGATTGTCATTTATCTTTGTGTGCTTCATGATGCTTCCTCTGTCTTTGAATTTCTCTCTCGTCCATTTCTTTGTTCGGACAGCTGAAGTCCCCCGAGCATCGAGCTATCACAATTAAGACAACTAAACAGTCCAATCTGACATTTTTGGGACCGCTTTAAAAAGGTCACAATTTATGCAAAATCCACTTTTAGAATGTTTTTTCTGACACCAATATGTGTCCCTAGTCCGTCTACAAACCCCCCAATTGCTCACGTTTGAGTTTCTGTGAGATGTTTTTACAAACAGCAGGTGTGTGTTTTCCGGTCTAGTGTGTGCGTTCATAGGATTATAATGTTTAGACGCTTGATACTGTCTTTATGTCTGTGTCCTCCCTCGTTTTTAAATTAGTTTCAGATTGGAAAATCGTCTAGTGTGTAGCCGGTTTCAGCCGTCTTTAGCCACCATTTCCTGGAATTCTTCCCCTCTCAGCATCAATCTGCGTCCCCGCTCGTGTTGAGTGTCTCTCTTGGGAGGCCCTACAGCCTTCTCCAGCCACTCTCCATCTCTCCTCCTCTCCTCATTCCCTCGTGCCCCACTTTCCCTCCGTATTTTTCCGCTCTTCATCCATGCACATTTCCTCCCACAAGCTCCACATTGTCGTCTCGATCTCCCTGCGTCCCTCTTCCCCACACCCCTCACAGCTGGATAGGACTCACGCGGGGCGGTAATGAGAGCACACAACCATGTCTGCAGGAGGCGCGCTCTCATAGGCCATCCTGCATCACCGTAACCATGGAAATAAGTACCACTGTGGTGACTCGCTCTCACAGACGGCGAAGAGGTGCTGTCGACTCCCCGGAAAGCAGATTTGTATTCATTCTGAAAATCTTCACCCTGAACAGTTTGTCACCGCAGCTCGCCACAGGAGCACCTGGGGACAGAAATGTCATCCAGTGCAGAGACGGCTGAGGAGTGACAGATCGTCCAGCAGGTCAAAAAAATCTGTGCATTATGTACACAAAGGCAAATCTGAGGTCCACACTACAGATTTAAAAAAAAAAGTCTAACACGTTGTTTCCAAACCAGGAGTACAAAAACCCACATTACGTTTACAGTGGGTCCTTCACTCTGTTATTAAGCGACACACAGACCTGAAACACACACGTGCACAAGCAGGACCCGGGGACATGCATTAAAATGGAGAGATGTCAGGGTGAGGGCTGCTGTACGTCAGAGCTGTTGTGGATTCAGTGCCTTGCTCGAGGGCAACTCGGCAGTGCACAGGAAATGACCTGGCGCCTCTCCAGCTACCAGACCGAAACGCGTGTCTAGTTTAGAAACGTTTTTTGGAGTAACTCAGCTGATTTGATTTACGTCCGGAGTCAAGGAACGACACATCCCACAATGCATTGCGAATGATACCACTTCTTCTTAAATCTAACTTTAGTCATCGTTATCGTGTTTATGCTGTACATAAAAGTGTTGTAATTTGTTGTAGTTTTTGAATCTCTAAACTGCATTCACTGCTGCTTAAAAGGTCATTAGCACATTTCCTGTTAGCTTACTAACTAGGTAGCGAAACAATTCATTCACATCCGGTGTTGAGGGGCGGGAAACATTACCATTGTAACAGCGAGCTCCACCAATCAGAGGCGTCGCTGTGACACTTTGATTATGGGTAGTGTAGTTCTTTTCCTTGATATTGTGTCTCCTACAGGAGCATAAACCATCGTTACACGCTCAGGTAGCTCGTAGTCAGTCTACCTGTGATGTTTATGACATCATGGCTGATAATCAAATCTACTATGGAGAAAATGAACAGGATTTTTATTTTTAACACACTGTTGAGCCCTATAACTTATTTGATGAAATAGAAAGGGGCATAACACCATGGGTGACAGCTCTGTTGTCGAATGAGGCTCCGGCAGCGCTGTGTGCACCAGATTTACAAAGTTGGGGATGAACGGGGGGGAGGAAACGTTATAAACACAAACACAAGAGTCACAGAATTTTCCATCACCGTGAGTCTCTGCTTCCTACCGACTCCTTTCCTCAGGTCGGTGGAAAGTTGAGCCAATTTAAAAGTAAGAGGAGAAGAAATGGGGACAAACATTGACAGCAGGATCTGTTTTTGCGGTTTATTGAAAGGTTGGAGGGGGGGGGGGGTTTATTTGGCCGAGGTAAACTGCAGTCAGTGGGAGGAATATGAGGCTGCCGCGCACCACTGCCCAGCTAATGGTTCAGTACGACAGCATTGTGGGTCATGCCATCCCGAATTTCAATTACAACGGCCGAGAACACACACAAACAAGCTCACTCTATCTGCCTCATGCTGCTCTCAGGTGTGCAATAAGAGTATTTGCATTCAGCCCAGTTTCATGCTTCACTGACAGGCTCAGGGACTAAAGTAGCTCTCTAATACAGCGCCCAGATAAGACCCCGACTTCTCTCAATGGAGAGGCAATTGCTCTAAACAAATTGCACAAAATAAATCACACGCACACGGATTCATGAAGTCACATATTTCCAGGCACAGACACAAACAGCAACAAGGTAAAGAGCTCGCCTGCAGCTATCTGTATTACTCAGTCTCTCCTGGTCGCTCCTTGTTATTGACTTTAATAAGACGTCTAGACTAGAGACCCGCGAGCAAGAAAGAAGAAAATATGAGGACAGAAACACGGCCGAGGCAGAAACAGGAGAGAGATCGGGCCGTGTCAGAGAAGTATGAGAACAGAGAACTTTAAGATAATTATGATTGGGGTCTAATATCCGAGTCCTCAGATTGTAATCTACTATATTAAAAGATAATATAATAAACTTACATTCAAAGCTTCATTTAAAGCAGCTGCTATAAAAAGGTATTTGTCACGAGAAGGTTTGATGTTGTTTTTTCATTTTGATTTAATGTTTCACCTGACTCCTTTTTCTTGCAACCAGCTGAGCTGCTCGTCATGAGGCAAGGCACGCAACTGCTTTGGGCCCCAGACCAGTACGCTTTTGCCTGCTCCACTTTTCAGAAACTGTGTGCTCAAACAGGCTGTTTGGAGATTTTCCCTTCATGACATCACAAAGGGCAGTAGCCCCTCCCCCAGGTGGGTGACACTCCCACAGCTGGGTGTTAGTTCTGCCCTCTGAGTCTGCCTTCTCACCGTAAACAATAAGACATGGAGCGAGAAAGCCCGAGACACCCAAGCCCTTCCAGAGAGGGGGCGTGGTCAGACTAATTTACATTTAAAGGTACAGACACAGAAACAGCCTGTTCTGAGCAGGGCTGAAATAGAGGAGTTTATAGGCATGATCAAATACAGGATCAGAATGGATTTAGAACAAGAAACTTCACAGACATGTTTTGAGGAGCTCTGAGATTTATTTACCCTGGATGAAGAGGAGGAGGATATGTGACCTTTAAATGTTAGGATGAGGTTAGAGTGACTTCATCTTGGGAAGATTTTCACAGGGGAAAAACAACTCAAAGCTTAATCTTTTTTCTAGTTTTGATATTTTTCAAGTTAACTGTGATGTTTGCTGTCACAAACAAAGGAAGACAATATTTTTGTTAGACTGGATGGGTGAGGAGCACCAGGACCTCCGCTCCTTTGCATCGAAAGGAGCCAGTTGAGGTGGTTTGGGCATCTGATTAGGATCCCTCACCTCGTTAAGATAAACCTTACGTCTCCGTGGTACACCAAACAATGACACAGCCCAAGTAAAAACATAACTAGTTAACATGTCGGGTTTATTGTGAATTTTACACCCTTACTTACACACACTGTAGGATGTCAGCTGAAGAGTTTTATGTTTATGAAATGTTCCAACTGACACCCACTTCTAGAAGTCCATCTGCTAACTACAGATTAATGCATAATTTAAAGGAACAGACAAGAGACCATCCACTGTAAATATCAAACACAAGATAAAGAACAAATCATTCATCACTCGGAGGCGACGCTGGACAGAGGAGAGCTGGATCCAAACAGAGCCTTCTGATAAGATAAAGCTCCGAGGCTAAAAGAGGGAGGTGGGACACAATGGCAGCAGGACAGGAGCAGAGATGAGGTGAAGATGGAGGGGAAGAGTGTGCGTTCGTATGTGTGTATGTGTGTGTGTGTGTGTGTGTGTGTGTGTGTGTGTGTGTGTGTGTGTGTGTGTTTGTTCATGTGAGCGGGAGTGACAGGGGGGGAGACAGAGACGGAGAGGACAGCTTTGTGCGCGGGCAGACACAGAGCAGCGCTAAATAAATCAGCCAGCGCTGCAAACTGAGTGTGACTGAAATGTTTACGATACCACGACATAATGGAGGCACAGAAGGGGCGAGAGAGAGAGGAAGATACAGAGAGAGAGAGAGAGAGAGAGAGAGAAAGAGACAGAGAGGGGAAGCCCACCTGCCTGTCACAGAGGTAGAGAAGAAGAAGAAAGAAGAGCGTGTAGGTGGATCTGTAAAAAGCTATGGCAGACAAAAGAACACGTTTAAGTACTTGTGTGCGTGTCTAAAAGGTGCTTGTTAAAAACACCCACGCCTATTATATTCTGGATAAGCTGACATAGAGGCGGCGTCGGCGAGGAGTGATGATGTGTGTCAGCGCGGCAAGATGAGCTACAGAGCACTGACCCCAGAATAAATAACAACCAACACGTGCAGGTTCCTGGAAGTTAAATATTTCTCGTTTTGAGTTCCTCTCTGCCATTTACAAGTTTCTACCACAGCGTTATTTATTTTGTAGTTTTTGTATTCACATTTGCTCAAACTACAAAACCCACCCTTGATTGGTGCATCCCATGCGCCACATCTTAATGTCTTGCCACCATAAGGTGCGTCAGGTGCCTGTCACAGTGCAGATGATAAATTACAGCGTCAGTGCGATGCCCTTAAGCGTGAAGGTGGAACCGTCACAAACGAGCCGGCTAATTGCTGCTAATTGGTGACATTTTGTCACTAACAGTCGTGTTTAATCTACGAGTTGTGACCTTAAATCTGCGTGTCACCCGTGTTTAAATTTATCCCAATTAGTGTCTCGAGTCCCCCGATCAGTCAAAGAAGCAAAGTGTGAAAGGAACCTTGAAGAAAACAGACGGGGAGCACGAGGAACAAACTTCCTCTCCTCAAAGTCACAGGTTCATCAAGTTAACACATTTTTATAAAACCTGAAACTGACTCCAACGTTTACCTTAGACGGGCTTCAATCCACACACACATTTGAACAGAAACATGAAACCAGGAGAAGGTATTTGGCATATGTCACAGGTTGTATTGTTCTGTATGCGAGCTGTTTTCTGCACTTTTCTCTCGGCCAGTAAAAATGAAGTTCTAGCGTAAGTTCAGGCCTTCACAGTCGGGTCTATCTCTCATGTATCCCTCTCTCTCTCTCTCTTGCTCACTCACATCAACAGTCCTCATCTGGGGCTCTCATTGGCTAATCATATCGTCAGCCGTCTCATCTAACCACTTGCATGCCGTTCCTCCCTCATTGTCAGCCTATCATCGCTCTGCTCCTCTTTTAAATATGACTCTTTCGCTACCTTTAGTTCCTTCATGGCAATTTCCTTTTTTTAGTCCAACAAATTATCAAAGAGTCACTCCCAATTTCTTTTTTTTTTTTAAGATTTATTTTTGGGCGTTTTGTACCTTTAATAGAGAGATATGACAGTGGATCAGGTTAGAAATCAAGGAGAGAGAGAGAGAGAGAGAGAGAGAGAGAGAGAGAGAGTGGGGAATGACATGCGGGAAAGGAGCCACAGGCTGGATTTAAACCTGGGCCGCCTGCTTGGAGGACTAGAGCCTCCATATATGGGGGTGCGTGCACTAACCAATGCGACACCAGCGGCCCTCTCTCCCAATTTCTACATACTCTATGCACGCTGCAGTCCGTCAGAGCCGCTCACTACGCCGCCGCTCCAGTCAGTTAGTGTTCCAAAAGGTTAAACCTCCATTCTTATGGTAAGGCTCTTGTTCTGGTTTAAGAACAGCTCAATGGCTAAGCCTATTAAATGCTCTCCTTATGTCCATGTGTCCATCAGCGTGCATGAGAGATGAACTGAAGCATCCCCGCTGACCCCGAACTACAATTACACATCAATGTTACCTCACAGTCTGTGTGCTAACGGGAGCCGTGTTACTGGCCTGTGTTTGTTTTAGCTGGTAGCTTAGCATCATAAAGTATGCTGGATTAGTTCAAACCCTGTGCACCATCAAATGCAGCAACAACGACGTCTGTGTTACTTTTATACAGATGAATGACATGTTTCAAGGTATAGAAAATAGATGATTCCTAAAACCCAGGAGTGAGTTAGCATTTTAGCGCCATGGCGTCTATCCTCTCAAACTCAACAGGGATTTTGAACTGGTTTGTGGTTAGACGCCTGAAATAAGGTCTGTGGTTAACACAAGCTGAAGAGATGTTGGAGTTTTGTTAGACGACATAAACTACGTTAGGTAATACACATAAAATGTGAATTTTGAAGTTTTTACGCGTCCTTTAAGAGGCGGTTGCTAACAAGCGGCTAAATGAGACTACAGTGGTTGTCCGTCACATTAAACGTAATGACGCCAGACACAAACGGCGGGAACTCTCTCACTAGTCGGCAATGTCTCATGTAGGTTTAATCTTTTGTTTAAGGCAAATATTATGTTAATAAACAATTTATTAATCTACGGTTTCGCTAGATTGTCAATACCGCTGATTATCTTATCAGAGATCGTCTGAAGCATAACAGCAGTGACCTCAAAATCATCCGACCGCGGTGTAGTTAGCTATAGCATAACGTTAGCTTTATACTTCTGTCGACTGCATAACGCTTCAAACATCATAAAAATGGTGTTCATCTGTGAGGATTATCCTGCTGAACAAAACGCCTACGCATCAGAAACGTGTGTTTGCCACAGAGTTTATTTTCTGCACTGATCCAAAATCCAATGCAAAAATCCCATAGGCGAATTCTCGATGGACCCCATGGCCATGCTACTCCTACAAAAATACCTCCTTTGGTTTGTTCTTTATGGGCGTATGAATACTCCAACACTCAGAGGTACCCGTGACTTGTTACAGACGGTGTTTTATAATCTGCCCTGCGACATGAAGAGTCAAATCTCCTGATTCTCTTGGGTTAATTTATGCCAGAAATAAAATGTTTTAGCATCCATTACCTACGCTGTGTTACCTGCCAACAGGCAGACAGACGACCTTTGACCCCATGTAAAAAAAAAAAAAAAAATGCATCCCCCTGAATAGGAATAAGCCGGTAACCACATTGAATGGATGGATGTGGGGAG
Organism: Labrus bergylta; assembly: GCF_963930695.1. Taxonomy (NCBI): domain Eukaryota; kingdom Metazoa; phylum Chordata; class Actinopteri; order Labriformes; family Labridae; genus Labrus; species Labrus bergylta. The sequence goes on from NC_089207.1 coordinate 12,613,182, forward strand.
TCGCGGTAATCCTGTCAGAGTGAGCTGCCCGCAGATTATCATCATCGCAGCTCTTCAGGTCAGAGTGTGAGAGGGGTAAGAAGGTAATAGGATTGTGGAGTGACAGGCTGCCGCTACGTTCGGCCCACCGTCCAGCATAACGGGGAGGACCACTCACTCCTACAGACACTCTGATGACAGAGCTCAGACGTCCTTTTCCTTGATGTAAATTCATCTCCATGATGAATGAATCCATACATCCATCGATCAATCACACAGACATTATGTTTACAGTATAAATGATACAGTGATCCATCTTATTCAGCTCTGCGGCATTATGTGTCTCAAAGAGTCAATAACCACACAGAGATGGAGAGACTGAAACAGGAAGAACAAATAAAGAAGAAGAACTGTGTTTAAAGCAGATCTATTATCCTCCATTTCACCATTAATGATGTCAGTCTGGGACACCAGTTGAGCAGTGTTATGAGATGTGCAGCTCAAAAACCTCCTTATTTATCTGATACTGGCGTCAGTAAAATCCCTCATTTCAGCTTCTGACTGAAACGCTTCATTTCACCTCCTGTGTCTTTAAGGCCCGCCTTCCCCACGTGCACACTCTCCTCTGATTGGCCAGCTCTGTTTGCAGCTGCAGGGACGTCAGGTTCTGCTGAGCCTGAAGTTAAAGCTCTTGTTTTACCAGTCGATCTTCGTTCCAACCCTCACCTGTGGTCATGAGGTTTGGGTTGTGACCGAAAGAATGAGATCGCAGATACAAGCGGCTGAAATGAGTTTCCTCTGGAGGGTGTCTGGGCTCAGCCGTAGAGAGAGGGGGGAGACAATCGGGAGTAGAGTAGAGTAGCCAGTTCAGGTGCTTCAGGAATCTGATTAGGATCCTCCTGGACGCCTCCTTTTAGAGGTTTTCCAGGCACCTCCAACTGGGAGGAGACCCCGGGGTAGACCCAGAACTCGCTGGAGGGATTATATATCCTGTCTGTCCGGGAAACGCCTCAGAATCCCCCAGGAGGAGGAGCTGGAAAACGTTGCTTGGGAGAAGGCAGGTCTGTGTTGACTTACTGCACTTGCTGCCAACGTGACCCAACATCGGATAAGTTGAAGAAAATGGACTGATTTAAATATGGATCAGCTGAATTGATCTCTTTTTAGTACAACACTGAGGTCACTTTGTGTCTCATTGTCTGCTGCTTTGTACTTCTATTCAAATAAATCTCACAGGCAAACATATATGCAGACAGTGTTAGTGAGTGCAGATAATTGTCCTTTTGCAGAATAAGATATGAAATAAAAAATTGCAATCTGACGACTTCACATTATCCAGGTTTCCAGTGAGGTTACACAACGACCTGTACATTTAAAGAACCTTTTGAGGGCTCAATGACAAACTCCAGACAAGAATGAACGGACAATTTGCACAAAGTGACAAAAAAGCGACCGCGGAGGAAATGTTAGCAATTATGACGCAACGGCAGAAAAAGAAAAAGCTGAATGAAGGCGAATGAACTTAAAGAGAAAGACGTTCCTGCAAAGAGAGAAAAGGGAGACGTTCTGGAGTGAATGGAGTCCTAATGACATCTGTGCGACTCCTGCAGCAGGAAGAGAGAACATCTCTTCATGCTAGAAAAGAGGTAATTATTTTAATTAGCCCTTGTTTGAATCTGAACAGCCTGAAGCCTGAGATGAAACATAATTGTGTCCATGTGTGTGTGTGTGTGTGTATAAAGAGTGTGTTAGCCCTGGTTGTGTCCCATGAGTCTTACTTTTCTCATGTGGACTCTCTGCTTTTCTAAATGTTGTTTTTTTAAATGCCCGTCTGTGCGTGTCTCTCTCTCTCTCTGTGTTTACCAGCCGAGTTCCGATTCTGCCTGCTCGTTAACAAACACACCGGTTTTATCAGCTTCTGTCCATCACTGCAAAAATGTCACCGGAGCAGAAACAGAGTGATTAATGATAAAGAAAACAAGATTCAGAGAGACACAGGAGCCATCAACAGCTCGCTCTGTGTGGTCATGGAGCAATCCTTTGTAGCACACGTGTCAAGTTTAGCTTAGCGGTTATGTGCACGCCCCATGTACAGAGGGTATAGTCCTGAACGCAGCAGCTGTGGGTTCAAATCCGACCTCGGCCCTTTGCTGCATGTCATCCCTCACTCTCTCTCATCCCAACACTTCCTGTCTCTTTCTAATAAAAGGCCAAAAATGAAGTACACAATAACTCAAATAAAGGATTTAATCTGCAGTACTTTTAAAGAGTTTTCAAAACATATGGTGTAAGAAAGTTTTCAAGTATTGAAAATGAACCACCGCAGGTCTCACTCTGCAACATCCAACAGTTTGGACTCAGCGTGCAGTAACAGCTGAGACCCTCCAAAAACTCACTGAGAGGGATAAAGAGGGTGTGTTTGAGAAACAGAGCCAGATGCAGAAGTCAGAGAGGCCATTATTTTCCCCCCCCGAGCGGTAGCCAAGGAGACCCAGCTGAGATGAACTCCTTCAGGGTTAGAGATCAAGGCTGACGTACGTGAAGTGGCTGCTGGAGGACTGATGGTGATAGGAAAGATTGAATGAAGCTTTTTTTCTGTTTTATGTGAGATGTGTCGACTCCGGCCAACACGTCACGGAGCAACACGACCTCCATGTCGAAATCTGAAGAACTAAATGTGCAGCATCTAAACACGGTCAAGTCAGATTGTCAGACAATTTTTTAAGACCCCTTATGTCGAGCAAAGACTGGATATAAGAAGTAGACAAAGCTGCAGTGATGCCACATATCAGTTTTATAGACTTCCTGGAGTTTGGCATTTTTGTCCTACGCCATCATGTGACCATATTTATCCGCATTTTAAGGTCAGTAACTTAATCATGTAATTCGTTTGGACCAGAGAAGGTAGGCGGTTTTAAGGTAGCCCCAAACGGCTGGTTTGGACGCCCCTCTGTTTGCCAGATATGAGAGCAGTTATCAGGTCAAACCAACAGGTGTTGCAGCGATGGAAGCGGGCGAGAGAACTGGTTCAGATAGAAGTGATTGTACCCGACCTAAAAAGCCTCTGCATGTTTCTAATAAGCTCCACGAGCAGAAACGTGCTCAAACTAGGATCGAGAAACTTTTTTACATTCAAGAGGAGAAACTTCACATTAACAATCAGTTTACACCACCACCCTCAGAACTGGGCATTCTGGGTAAATCTGCATGTATAAGATGAACTTTTAGCTTTCTCAGACACAGAAGCCGGCCTCCTCTCTCTCTCTCTCTCTCTCTCTCTCTCTCCAAACCTCACTCTGAGTTTGGCTGTGTGTGTTTTTCCACATACTGTACATGACGTCACCCAGCTGCAAAAACCAAGTGAAAAAAACACTTTTATAAAGAATTCAGCAGAGGTTTTTGGTTGGAGGTTTTATATAGAAATGATAAATCATGCAACATAAGCTAAGGAGGAAATTGCAAATTCTTGTACTAAAGTCAGGAGGGTTGGATTAAAGACGACGGAGCGGCAGCGGGACCAGCACGGCTCCAGCTCCTTTTCTTTCAGGTTACGTAACAAAGCTGCAGACAACTCGATCCGTAGTAATACAAAATGTTTTCTGATAACAAAAGCTGCTAAAAATCTGCTCAGTCACATAAAGAACATACATCTGGTCCCTTCAAGGTTAAGCTACCTCATGAGGCTTAAAGGATCAAACTGATGTGGTTCAGTTTTTTCCTGATTGACGGTAAATCCCACGAGCAGATCCAAACCGAGCGAGCGTCAGTCCGCCTCCTGAAGATCTTCATCTTTACTAATGTGTGACTTCTCTTCTTCTTTAAAGCTGAGTCATCGGACAGAGAAAAATGTGAATTATTAGGGACTATTTTTAGATGTGGATTAGCACACATATGGTGCCCTCGTAATGAAAATATGAGACGCCCAGAAACTTTTAAACTCAACACTCAGCTCAGAGAGGAACAGATGATCAATGGAACCACTTTAGCCGTTTTCAAATCTGCACTCCTGAAAATATCTAGATCATTTTTACACACGTACAGCTCCTCCTGGAAATATCAGGAGTTTTTCCAAGAGTTTTATGCAAGTGTGACAGCCCTATTATAAACACGAGTATAATGCATCAAATAGCAAAGAAGTAAACACGTAAAGTGATTGAATCTTCACAGGGAGTCGCTACAGAGGCGATGGTGAGCACTCTCATCGTTGTATTTAGATTCTTATCAAGTCGATTACAGATCCATGGATAAAGATCTTCCCGCTCCACCCGTTGTCGATTTTAGTTTTGGGCTTTTTATGCTATTATTTTAGAGACAGGACAGCGCAGAGAGTCAGAGTCTACTCTGTATCGAGCAGTACATCCAGATTTTGGACTTTTTTGAACCCTCATTATTTCCTGCGATTTCAAACAGGTGCAGAGTCCCAAAAGCGTTATTGTCACATCTTTCAAAGCACGGCCACTTTGAGATTCTTTGCAACAAGACGAGCATTTACTTCTGCCTTTTGATACCACGACAGGGATGTTTGCTGCGCTGTCATTTCATAATTTTAAAGATAAATAAAAATAAATAGATAAAAGAGAGAGAGCAGGTGGTACTAAATGTTGGAATTAGAATCACCTGGAATAGAAATAAAGAAAGAGAAAATTGTTTTAGGAATCTGCTCTTCACAGCAGAAACATGTATCTGGATAAAGCAGAAAATTGTCAATATATCACAGCGGGAGGATGAAAAAGACTTCTGTTTTCTCTTTTGTACATGAAGTCGACCCTTTGCTCCATCCATACGATATTTCAGAGCACTGATAGAAGCCTTCAAAAGCACCTGACAGCCCTCGTCCACCTGTGTCTCCTACACTCTCCCCTCCATGTCATCATCATTGTCCTCTTTTGTCTCGCTCTGCAGCGATTCACTCTTCAGGCCTGAACACAGCTGAGGGAGGGAGCGAGAGAGAGAGAGATTGATTTCCTCTGTGCACATAACCTCAATTTAAATTGTCTCTAAACATCTCTAAACTGTTTGTTCTATTGTTTTTTATTTTTTGATTCGAGTGGAAGCAGCTGAATGTTCAGCCACACTTTTAGTCCACGACAAATTTACCCGAGAATACAGGCTGAGACAGCATTTCCAGAATTGCGGCAGCTGCCGTTGAGCCTCCTGTACCCCTGCAGGAACAGATGGCTGACGTCACTCGGGTTTTATTTCAGGGTTTACTAACACAGATCATTCATCATTTTACACTGAATGTGCAACTCTGATGCATTTTGCAGAGTTGGACATGAGATTGTCAAAATGTTCGAGACTTTTCTATACCACTAATATGTGTCTCTAGTACGTCTACAAACCCCCCAATGATGAGAAAAGTCCATCCTCTCCGTCTTTTGCCTGCTCCACTTTTCAGAAAATGTGTGCACAAACAGGCCGTTAGGAGATTTTCCTTTTATGACATCACAAAGGGCAGTAACCCCTCCCCCAGGTGGGTGAAACTCCCACAGGTAGGTGTTTGTTCTGCCCTCTGAGTCTGCCTTCTCAACGTAAACAATAGGACATGGAGCAAGAAAGCCAGAGCCACCTGAGCCCTTCAGCCAGTTAGCTTAGCTTAGCATAAAGACTTGAAACAGAGGGAAACTGCTAGCCTGCCTCTGTCGTCACAATCTTGGGAATAATCCTGCAATAATTTCTGCAATCTGTTCGCTGATTTTCAGAAATGTCAAGGAGGCGAGCTCCAAAGCAATCAATGCATCAACGTATGATCCTTTGTTAACCATGGCAACATGTGTGATGCGCCAGAACATGAGAGAGGGGATTTTGCAATCACAATCAGAAAGTGAAGAGGAGATAAAAAAAACAGAGACGCTTGTGACGGATGATACCAGCGGAGGTTCAGCGGGTGGACACACCCAGAGCCGACGAAACACCCGGAGCCTTCGGATAATCAAACTGTTGACTTAAATAATGAACAGCTTTATGATAAAGACGAAGCACACAAAGGAAACGCCACTTTCAAAGACTCGTTGTTTGCTTCGTTTTCTAATGATTGTGTTCAAAAGAATTAAAGGCTTCAGTTAAAAAAACTCCGGATGTTATCCTGTAACCGGGTTCAGAATAAATAAAGAGAAAAATGGAAATAAAAGTATACTATGAATATACTGTTTTAATCCTGTTGCATGATGGGAAAAGTCGTCATGAAGCTGAAAAAACTGTTTTTCTTGGCTCGTCTCGCGGGGCGGCGACTTGATTCAGGACTACGAAGCAGGAGTGATGAAAGAGCTGCGTATTAATATCAAACACAGTCTGTAATTACAGTCCTGAGTAAACAGGACCAACACCCCTGGATTTACACTGTACGTGCACACACACGCATACACACACACATGTACACACAGATTTTAACGGTGGAGAGGAGAGGGTACTGGGTTAGCATGGAGGGGGGAATGGGGTTCTCATGGGTCCTGTATGTGGTTGCCATGGCAGCAGGTGTGTGTGGTATCTGGGATCTCCACTCGTCCCAGTGAAGTCACAGCAGCCAAGTCTGGCAGCCGTGCAGCATTCCTCAGCTCCGAAAGACCCGAAACATGCTCTTCTCACACACGCACGCACGCACGCACGCACGCACACACAAAGACAGACACACACACACACACGTAATTGACTCACTTAGGAGAAGAAGACGAATGAAACGAAAACACAGAAGCACTATTAATGTCATAAAATTGGTTTATTCTTATGAGAAAGAAGCAAAAAATTATTCATTAGTTTAGACACACACACACACACACACACACACAGTAGTCTAAATGTTTTGGTGAATCAGGACACACCCACTGGCCTCATAAACCGACGAGTCAGCTAGAGTTGGCAACACACTCATACCAGTTCAGTGATGAGACTAAAAGTTTCCATCTGCTCTTTTTGTCTGAGTGAAGAGTTTTACAAAAAGATTCTGGTCGCTTTGCAGAAGAAGACACTGCGTTTAAGAGACGGTCTGGGTTCAGTTCCTGTTTGCTGAAGTCCATAGGAAGAACAATTCAGACTGCACATCATGATAACATCAGCAGTGACATTCCTGCGCTGCTGGCAGAATTAATCAGGAGATAAAATACCTCAGTGTCCGACATGGTACAACATTTCTCTCTCTCTCTCTGCAGGGACCAGAGAGTACACTCATTTGTTGTTGTTTTTATACGTCTTAGAATTCTCTTCATTTATGCATAATGTGTAGGACTTTCCTTGAAGGTCCAATCAGTAAGATGTGTAGTGAGTGAAATGATAAAGTGAGCTTACTATATGATCAGACATTAAGGAAACATGCTATGTTGAAGTGCTGGCTTCTCTGACAACAATGCAGCAGCCAGTATGTCCTCCTTCTAACTTTAGATTCTGCTCCTGAATGCTCTGGATTTGTTTGGACCAGAGAAGGTAGGCGGTTTTAAGGCACCACCATATGGCCGTTTATCGATTTGTTCTTCTTACTATCTAACGATCTTCCTCCACGTCTCTCTTCTTCTGCTACTGATTCAAAAAAGAGAAGCCAATTGCAAATGGTGCCCTCTACTGGTTAACAAAATGATCGCAGCTACAATTGAAATATTATACTTTTGTCAAATCAATTTAAATCGTCCATATTTTCATCGATTTTTTATTTCATCCCCACGTTTGCCGTTAATGTTAAATGTTCGGACAGAGAGAAGACGACTTCAAGGATCACGGTGAGTAGGGTTCAAACCAGCAAACACGGAGAGAACGACCTCTGGAATGACATCTGTGTGTGTGTGTGTGTGTGTGTGTGTGTGTGTGTGTGTGTGTGTGTGTGTGTGTGTGTGTGTGTGTGTGTGTGTGTGTGTGTGTGTGTGTGTGTGTGTGTGTGTGGCTTTTAGGCTGAAGCCCAAAACAGCAAAACAACCTGACATGTAGTCTCGGGAGTTTTCAACGATCTCTCCGCTCTTAGGTGAACATCACGCACTGCTGAGCTGACACCACAAACACACACACACACAAAGACACACACGCAAACACACACACACACACACACACACACACACACACACAAAGACAGACACACACGCAAACACACACACACAGCGTCTGCCTGGATGACTCGCTCTTTCTCTTCCTCGATCCTCCTTTCTCAGAATTTCCCCTCAAGTCGACTTCTTCACATCTCTAAGACCTGTCAGCCACGTTCAGCGTTTCTCCTCCCCTGCCTGCAGAAATGTCATCCACTTCCTGTTTCCTGAACGTCGGAGGAGAATACTCAGGCAAGGCGACAACGAGAGAAAGACGGGACGCTTGTGTTCACGCTTTTTGTGGTGTGAGGGGTTCAAACTGAAGCGATTTGCAGACCTCTTGTCTCTGTCCTTCAGCAGCCACTCAGCGTTTGAACTAGTTAGTGTTTCCACTAATTCATATCTGAAATCCTCTTTATGCTCTCGTGTTTTCATTCCAGCGCTGAAAAGCTTGCCGCCTCTGGAGTGAAGGTCACTGTTTTAATCCCACAGCAGTCGCTTTAACGCTAATGACATGAACGCTCTCCCATACAGTATGTCAGTCTCTCTCTCTCTCGGTGTCACGGAGCTCTCAGAAGTAAAAATCTTCAACACTTATCGTTTAATTATAACTTATAATTTAATAAACAGTTAATATCCCACAATTAAAAAACTCCAAAGTCCTAAAATCTTAAGATCAGTGTGCAGCTTTTCCTCCAACACGACGGGTACTGTATTTTCCTTTTTTCACGACGATGCCTTTTGTAACAACAAACCGTTCCAACAAACATGCAGCTAATTATAAGACACAACCTTTAAACAACAACCCATATTATCAACTCTCATGGCAGCACTAGCTTCTTCTCATCTACTAGCATGGACACACATCTTGCTGCGCACTCAGCGTGATGCAGAAAGTTTCAAACAAACAGCGAGAGTGGAGAAAGGTTTGTGGAAACTTGTTTTTTTTAGTTTGGTAAATGTAATGGCAAAAGGTGTATTGCTGCACTTTAATGTAAAAGAGCATGTGCAGGAGGGCGGTTTACTCAGTAGGTGACGGTAGGTGGCGGTAGTGCACCTTGACGCTGGTCATCTGCACTTAACGAGAAGAGAAGAAGAATCATAAATAGTCTTGAAAGGTACCAAAGATTGGTGCCTAAGGGAGGAATGGGTCACGTCTATAAAAGTTGCAAAAAGTATGCAGGAGTTTGTCCGCAACTTTTGGATATTAAAAAAAGAAATGACCAAATATCTGGCGTCTAGGACGGTAGTTCCCAAACTTTGACCCCCTCACAGCATTAACCTCAGACGGGGACCCCCCTCTTGAAACACTATGACAAATATCAACATTGAGACCGAGAACACATTTGGTCGCTTCAGTTCTTACGTCAAATACTAAAGTGTTAGTTAATGTGTGCTCGCTCATAAATGACACGTTTAAGATGTCAGAGCGTCCGTCTGTGGTCGAGGCTCTTTGACAGCTCGGTCGTGTTCACGCAGGTCGGTGGTCTCGTCTTTAAAGTTTCTGTAGAACGAGGCGGAACGTCAGGGTCATTCAGAGCAGCTGCTGGATTCTTATTGGCTAGCCCCCCCCCCCCCCCCCCCGTTCATGGTAATGAAACAGATTTTGCAATCTTTACATTTTTATTAGAATCATATCAACGTTTAAAAGTCGGGTATTAGAGCAACCCTGAAGTTTTGAGGAGAGCAACATTTTAACATTTTGAGATCGAACAGGATGCAGAGTCTGACGGATTGTTTTCCGTCGTCGTGCTCGTGCTCTGAAGCCGCACTTTGAATCGTTTTTATAATGTATTGTGTCGCACAGAGTATCTCGAGGTGTATGAACGCCCCGTGTGCTTTGTCCCTCTCTCTCTCTCTGTCACACGCGTCGTCTCCTGACCAGCAGCTGTGATGAGGTGGTGTGTGTTCCCGGAGAGCTGTGGCGCCAGTAGCCGAGTGATACTGGAAGACAGAGGGCCCTCAGTGGCCCTCTTTACTTTGCATGCACACACACATGAAATCACAGGGGAGACATTGTCGTTACTCTTGATCGGTTTCCAGGAGCGTGTTGTCAACAAATCGTTGTTCACTTCTCAGCACAGCAGGAGGCAGACACAAAATTTGTGCAAACGGAACTGAGTGTGAACATTCAAAGTGTTTCTGGATGAAAGAGGGGGAGAAAACGACCGAGACAAAATAAAATCGAGTATCAGAGCAAGGAGAAGGAGGACACTCGAGTCTCTGAAAAAAGACCAAAATAACCTCAGAGATTCCGATCAGACGTAAACAGGAATCCCACTGCAGCCTTGTTTTCAAATTCCTGGACTTCTCCAGGACTTTCCATGATAGAGTAGAGGCTCAGCTGTGCACCATTAAACTTTAAACTTTTCATGCTTTGTTGAGCTTTTTTCTCCCCGCTCATGAGGATTCATAAAAAGAATACCTGACCTGTTTTACAACACGGCTGGGAACCTGCAGCCGTGAAATATATGTAATCGCCAAACGAGCAGCAGAAGTGTCTCCTGCTTCAGCTCAAACTGAAGACAAATGCGAGTAGACAGACGGAGACTTCATTGTGCAAAGATTTTGTTCTGGCACCCAAGAGAAGAATCCTTGTACTTTCAGTATTCTGCATTTTAATGTTTTAGTTTATGATAATGCTTGAAGGTTTGTTTCTTAAGTACAGGTCAGGAAGAAAAGTCAATGAGAGTGAATGAGAGCGGGAAACAGAATAACAACAGACCAGTTTTACATGCACACACAAATAATTGAATAAAGGGTATAATTTCTATCAGCTTTGGTGTTGGTTTGCTGGTAAGACGTGCATGACGGATGTTGTGAGCAATGCTGAACGGACTTGTAAGCTGCAGCCGTCACGTCCATCTGTTCGACTGTTGGAGCTCTGGGACACGCAGACATGCTAAAGAAGTTCATGAGAGTGGAGAGAGACGGTAGGGTAACACCGTGTGCCGTTTGTTAACAAGTAAGTTCATGGTCGAATACAGCACAGACTCGGGTACGAGTGGCCTCAAGAGACAAGATCGCAAAGCCGGTGGGAAGCAGCTGAACATCAACTCAAGTTGCCAAATGTAGAACGTGAAGTAATAATTTAAAACAAAACAGAAGTGGGATGGGACAGGAGTCATTCTACCTGGATTGGTACATGAACTGATTATTTATTTTTTATTCTGGCCCAGGATTGGGACGGGACTAGCGCTGGGAATCTTTGAGTCTCTCATGATTAGATTAGATTTCGATTCTTTGGGTCACGATTCGATTCAGAATCTATTTGCGTTTCAAAGCGATTCTGGATTCATGATTCAAAGTCTATTTTTGAATTAGTACATACTTCAGGATCTACTCCAGTAGTCAGTGAGACTGGCTGAATTTCTTGCTGAGTTAAAGAGCTAGCATTAGCACTTAACAGGGAGTGACTGATTAGCCAAAAATAATAATAATTTTGGAAGTTATGAATCTCCACCTCTAGACAGGACGGGACCATTGTAGTAGGAGTGGTGTCAGCCTTGAGTTTCTGTCTTTGGTTTCTGCTCTCTTTGAATACTACCTAGTGCACTGTAAGCCTGTTTGGGTTGGTATATAGTCAATGCAAAAAAGACAATAATGAAGTCAAATCAATCAAATCAACCGACCACCCCATGTGCACTTTTAAATATACTTCTATCTGAAAAAGCAACAACGTGCACAAAGTTTACATAAAGATTAAGAGAAACGTAGATTTGTTTGAAGAAGTTCAGCTTCATTTAGTGAAACATTCTTTTACAGAGCGAATCATAAAACAATGTTCAACGACCTCAGTCAGTCAGCATGTCTACTTTAACATCCCACTCCCGCTCCACACTCAGTGGATTTGGATCCTCCAACCTGTGACAGACTCAGGTTTTCCAGGATGAGGCTCTGGGGACGGCATGGTTGGCATTCTGTCTGACAGGCCGCCGTGTTGCTTGACTGCTCACACTGAAGGACGCCGTCTCCCTCCGCCCTCTCGTCCTGCATGTCGTGTTCGGAGAGTTTGACCGCCGGACCATGGTTAGTATTTTCCGCAGAGGTTCAGAAAGATATATGGGAACTTAAAAACTGGAATCGGAGGATGATCTCAACCCTCTTCATGACAGGAACACGGCGACTTCACTCAATCACTCAGTCTCCTGTGATAAACGCTGAAGTCTACCGAGCGTTCAGCAGCGAAATGAGATCTCAGACATGTTTTTATCATCATTATCTGATCCCTGAGAGGTGCAGCGTCATAGACATGTCGTCATTTTGCAGCAACCCAAACCGTGCATTTCAGATCAGAGCAAACAGTCGTGATGTGCACAAATGTTATGGGGAGGACAAGAGGATGGATAGAAAGTATGAAAATAGCGGAGGGTTAATTTACTGCACTGTGTGGAGGTAATCTGGTCTTTGTATGCTTGGAGGTTCTCTGCAGAGTGAACAAGACGTTTTTTTAAGTAGCAGCCATAATAAGAGCCGGTCCAATTGTCTTAATGCTGCAGAAATCTGCTTCAAGGCTTTTTTTTTTTTTCATTCACTTTGGCCTAATGTACACCGGACTACTTTACAAAAGGACGAGAAATAATGCTGTCCCATAATTCCTTTCACCGGTCAGATTTAAAGCCGTGCACTTCAATGACGATTTCTCAGTAAAGGCTATCCGTGCAGACACACGGCGTTTTTATAAAGTCTCCTTCAAACCTGTCCTTGGCCTCAAGTATCATCACAGTTCAGCTCAACAGCCATGCTAGCCACATTATTTTGACCACGTTCACCATTTGCTTTTGGTGTATCAGCGACAACAACTTGATCAAATCTATAATCGAACAATTATTAAAAGTGTTTGCAATTCATTTTATTATCCATTTGTTGTATTGTGCGATTATCAAGTCCCTCAATGAGTTGCAAAGCTGCTCATACGTCGGCCGTTTACATCACATGCAGATATGTGAGCGGAGTGTTTTACAGAACTTGAGCCCTGTGTTTAAATGTGCTAAATATGTAACCTTAAAGGGATACTTCACCCGTTGAAACATGAATCTTATGGAAATTGGGTCAAATATGTAGTAGAAATGTGAAATAAATTTTGAAGGTTTCTAGTGATACAAAGCTTAATGCAAATGGGTGAAGTATCGCTTTAGCTTTCACTTATTTCAACTATTAATGTTTATCAAACTCAAACTGTGCCGCACGCCGTGTTGAGGCTCGTTTTGTCCGTAGGTTTTGACATGTTTGCGCCCATCCTGGAGGTAATTTGGCCTAACTTTTGTAGAGAAGGAGGCGCAGATGTGTCGTCCACAGGGATGTGAAGATACCAAATCTTATGATAAAATCCATATAAAGGAGTCCACGGTACGATATTAGTTGCTTTGTTGGACTTCAGGAGCTCCGTACCATTCTCAATTCTCAACACGGGGAAAATGAAATACTTCAACACGACAGATTAAAAGCCGCTGGAGCATCTACATTTTTAAAACAGTCTCTGTACTCCCTCGCAAAAAAACGCTGGTGTGCCATCGACCGGAGCTCAAAGGATGATGGTCTCTGTAGTTCCCACTTCCCTCCGGTCAGCTTCACTGAGGCTGAAACAAAACTGCACTTTGTGCCCAGAAGACCAATTGCTTCATACCGTCACAGGTCCAAAACGGTATCGAGACACTTTTCCTCCCTAGTCGTCCATCTTTTATACGGTCGATGAGTGAAAAGTAAGAAGAAGACGGGGGACGCGGTTTCTCAAGTCGGCCTTACTGTTTTTCTGTTGGAGTGAGGGACATTCGTGCAGACGCTTGAATCTGATATTTAAGACGTTGAGATCGTTAACGGAGGGAGAGTGTGGCGGTTGACTGTTCCCCATCAGCTGCTGCTGGAGAACACCACGTTTGCCATCCGGCCTTTAGCCCTGTGATGCTGCGAGCTAATTGCTGATGGAGGGAAATTAATATAACAGCTTGAGCTTAATTTAATTGAGATTTACGTCCCTTTAACTCGCTCTAAAGACGTGATGCAGAAAATGGCCTGAATAACAAAGCATGAACGAGGCTTAATGAGCCTCCATGAGCAGAGACGGGTTTATGATTCTTAATGTCCTCTAGTCATATTAGATTTTTTGTTTTAATGGTGGACCATCAGATGCCAATTGCACAAATCAATAAGTTAAATCTCCAGAGAAGATAATAAACTGGTGACCATGCAGATTTACTCCACTTTAACGGCTTTGAGGAGTACCAGGAGGCCTCTTTCTCCAGAGTCCAGCACATATAATTATTTTCTTATAAACCCGAGAAGACCAGAGAGCTATTTCTGGCGTCAGGGGTCAACAGGTCACTGACTGTTGGAGCGTTTTCAAGGCTGAGATTGACATCCAAATTATATTATCAGATCAACTGCGTCACAAAAAGCGGGTTAGGGTTAGGGACTGTTTGGTTCAAGAGATTCTTCCAAAGGTACGAAAGTTGGATTCATTAAGGTTCTGTTAATCATTTAACAGTTACGGAAACTTTTAATTACACGTTTAGAGACTCATATTGGGTTTTTAATCTCCCGGAAGTGGAAGCAACTTCTCAAACAGAATACAGTTGAGGATTATTTTAGTCTGTGATTAACTATCAGATAATTTATCAGATTCATTTAAAGGTCACATATTCTGTAAAATCCACTTCACCATGTTTCTGTAACACTAATGTGTGTCCCTAGTCTGTCTACAAGCTCAAAAAGGCCGTTTGGAGATTTTCCCTTCATGACATCACAAAGGGCAGTAACTCCTCCCCCAGGTGGGTGACACTCCCACAGCTAGGTGTTTATTCTGCCCTCTCTGAGTCTGCCTTCTCACCGTAAACAATAAGACATGGAGTGCCAAAGCCCGTGACACTCAAGCCCTTCCAGAGGGGGCGTGGTCAGACACAGCTCAATTACTTTTAAAGGTACAGACGCAGAAACAGCCTGTTCTGAGCAGGGCTGAAATAGAGGGGTTTATAGACATGATCAAATACAGGATCAGAGTGGATTTAGAACAAGAAACTTCACACACATGTTTGCAGGAGCTCTGAGACTTATTTACACTGGTTGAAGAGGAGGAGAATATGTGACCTTTAAACTACAGTTGTCATGGTGATGGTTCTGAAAGATGGGATGACGTGGAGGATGAGGAGTAGCAGAGAGTTTTGCCGGCTGTCTTGAGGCTCTCAATCCTCAACTGATTGAACTATAATATTTCGGTTAGCTTGGACATTACGCTCTAAAAGTCAAGATGAACCTTGACCAAACAGGGTTTAGTGCGGACACCAGAACTTACACACAAGTTGCTTACAAGATGAATATTTACATTTCACTGAACAGTTGGAAACAGAGAGTCTTGTTTGGCATATATCCCTCGGTGTTAAAATCATAAAGCTCGACTGAGGAGCTGAAAGAGCTCGTGCAAAATATCCCTGATACTCTTGAGGCAGTGTGGAGTAATCTGCTGATGCTCACAATGATGAGGATGTCGATTATTTCAACCATTAACTAAATATTGGCTCTCGGGCTGAGGATATAATTACTGAGGACTGAACAAGGTCTGCTTTAATTGCCTGCATGAGTGTGTGTGCGCGTGTTTTGATGGGGTGAGCTGAATAAACAGGGGTGTGTGTGTGTTTGTGTGTGCGAGCATGTGGGCATGAGGTAGCATGTTATGTGTGGTTGCCTGTGTGTTGTCATAGTAATGTGAGCCATGCAGCAGCTAGCCTCGCCCTTTCCCTTCATGACTACCTTTAAAAGATACTCCTTTTTTTAATATGCGGTCAAAGTTGAATCCTCTAAACACACGCAATTCACGACTCGGCCAAAAGGGGGGGGGGGGGACACACCTGTTGTTTGAAGTAACGTTTACACACCAAACTCAGTAAATGAAGGAAGGGGTGGCAGTAGCTGAGTCTATAGGGACTTGGGTTGGGAAAATGAGGAGCGCCGGTTCAAGTCCCAAAAATATGGAAGTTAGTCTGGTAGCTGGACACTTCCTGTGCACTGCCGAGTTCCCTTGAGCAAGGCGCCAAACCCCCAACATGCTCTGGTGCTCTCCCTGTGAAGCAGCCTCACACATCTCTCCACTAAAGCATGTCCACAGGTCCTGTTTGTTCATGTGAGTGTTTCAGTTCTGTGTGTGTAAGAAGCATGTCTCTCAGTGACAGATTGTGAACCAGAATCTCCCCTCAGGGATTGATAAAGTATGTAAAATAAAATTTAAAAAGAAAAACAAACATGGAGGACGATGGACGTCGTCAGCTGGCTGTCCTGCGGGGTGTTCAGTTTTGCAGCAAAAAAAATAGAAAATAAGAAAAACACTACGGATGAGATTCTGGCTGAGAAGACGGATTATGTGCAGATTTTAAAAAATTGCAGCACGAGCTGAGGGAAGAGTTTTCAGAGTACACAACATCCGGTAGGTGACACTTCCTATTCAGCTCGCTCTCGTTGGCTGCAGCTGGTTTTCTGTCGGGGGCAGAATAGCAAACATGTTTGATATTTATGGTTCCAGATCGGGGAGACTCAATCTCAGTCTTTTTTACTATATAGGATTCAAGCAAGGAAAAAAACAGCCTCTGTAAATGGGGTGCAGCAAACTAACCACTAGACCACTGGAGCCCCAAGAGGGAAAAGAGCTATAGAGTGCAAGAAATCTTAGTTATTTTATCAAGCGAACATTTCATTCATTGTGAATGATAAAGGCCGTTGAAGCACTCGACCAGTGACAGACTTTCAAACTAAGATTGAACCTGGATCATTTTTGACTAAAGACTTTTGGTTTTAAGTTTTCCTGCCCTCTTTTGAAGAACTCCCAGAAGCGCTCCTCTTGTCTCTCTTTTTTTCAAACTGCAGATGCTTTTTGAGTTAAATATGACACTGACATGTTTGCATGTAGTGATGTCATTTCTTTAAGTACTATCAAATGCTTCATGTCTCTTAAATCTGTACAACCTGCAGAGGACGTGAATTATGAGTTATGCTCAAAACAGAATTTCTGCAGATGATATAAATTGTTGCCACTTTTCCAGCACACCAAGACTTTGGTGCCAACACTCAGAGTTAGACAGTTATCGATATCCTGACATATTCAGTCAAATCGGAGAGTTTCTGTGGTCTGATTCCCGTCCCAGGCTGCAGCAGCTGATGGTGCCTGTCACTGACATCACCCCCCCCCTTATCTGTCTATCCTTTCATCCATTTCCTCCCCAGCAGCAGTCAAAGGCATCTCTGTTCAGCTGAGTCCTCCAGATGGGGCTCTCTCGGCTGACTCATGCTCAGTGCGGACATCGTGATCCTGACACAAACTCATCGCCTCCCCCCCCGACGTGAAATACGGAGCCGTCATATTATCATCACATGTGAAACGAGCTGAGAAGGTCACACAGCCTGAATCTTTTTCCTCCTCCGTCCGCCCGCCCGCCCGCCCGCCCGTCTTTAACGTCACAAAAAATCCTCCTCCCGTCTCGGCTTGTGTTCGGCTGAGTGACCTCTGAACACACTGACACACAACCTGCGGGGGACAGGTGAGCGGATATGTGCAGGAAATGATACCAAAACATGATCCTCGCTGTGCTCCATCCAGGAGGGTCGCTGACCTGCAACCTGAGCACAGGTGAGGGTGGAAAAGCATGAAGTCACCGCGAAGACCTCTGTCAGTAGGTGAGGGGTCAGGTTCTGGACTTTAGGTCCTACTGTGAGCATCGTTTTCTGAAACCTAATATTTATACTCCTGACAAGTTTCACATCAAGATATTAAGACATTTCCCCTTTTGCCTTGCAGACAGTGTGATTAAAAAAGAATCCATGAGGCCTAAAAGGTAAAAAAAATTAATAATTAATTAATAAAATAAGGGCTTCTAGTTGGCAAGGATCTTGGAATTGGATAAACATCACGATAAAGGAACAACGGTTCAATGTAACGATATTATATCTAACATATTGAATCCTCTATGTCTATTTTTTATGACTTTACTGGAGAGACAGGACAGAGGACGGATTCGGAGAGCTGGAAGACAGAGAGAGTGGGGGGCGAGCAGCCGGAAAGCAGCGACAGGTCGGGTTGGAAGCCGCACTGCCCCCTCTGAGTACATGAGCCTATGTACATGGGCCGTGCAAACTAACCACAAGCGTCACAACCTTTCTGCCTCTTGATGTCTGTTTGTCCCTTGTAATATCTATCTGTCTCACATCTCTAAAGGTTGATAAAGTTGCAGCTCTTTACTACTTTCTGCTACAACATGATTTAAATCGACACAATCTCCTTTATTCTAATGAGCCACAGTATCCTAAAAGTACAAAAACTGCTTGAAAGTTGTGAAATATGCTGTTATAACGCAAACTTTATTATTTCGTACAGAACGGGGCAGACAAAGAGGCGTTGCTCGTTAAGACATGGAGCCATGAAATGACGGTGAAGATGAAGAAGCAGGGACTCTGACCTGAACTCATTTCCTCTCTTTGCCTGCTTCCTTTGACATTTTCTTGACCTCAGGTGAATAGTTCAGAGCCGGAGCGATATGGGATTTCTGGAGTCGATACCGATATCGATGTTGGGGAGGAAAAGAAAATCAGATACAGCAATATCGGCCGATATCTTTCTACAATCCACTGTGTGTTTGATTGTTAGAGATAGAGATACACATTTATCACGTTGATCTCTCAGATGCAGTTATCAAACACTTGTGGTAAAGATTTATAATGAAGACAAGATGGTCACTCAACTGGAAGGTAACGTGTATCACCACTCGACACTCTGGAGAGTGATGATGCTTGTTGTAATCCATATAGCGCCCTCTGCTGGAGACAGAGAACTGCTAGTGTAATACAATGGTACTCACCAGTCAAACTCTTTTTGACTGGTGAATAAATCTAGTGATAGCGGAGCATATCGTAGATAAAATTTGCTGATACCGATAGTGGCTGGATGTGCCGATGTTATCGTTCGGCCAATTTATTGGTCGAGCTCTGTGGCTGAATTTATCGAGCATCTTTGCGAGCCACTAAAGAACTTAATGTCACATTTATTCGTTTATACATACACATGGCTGTTCCCCATACTGAGGGGTCGAGGCGGTCATCATGCAAAGTGTCTGTAAACATGATCTGATCACACACACACAGACACATACACACATCAGCCTGGCTCTCCCCTCAGGAGCACTTTGGTGTTTAGTTTCTCGCCCCGGGGAAACTCTACTGTGCAAAACACTTTCTTTATGATTAGTCAACAACCCAACCCTTCTCCTAACCACATCCTCCTCTCATGTGTGCAAAAACAAAGCGTTATGAACTTCTTTTTTTGCAACACACCTCCACTGCATCTCTCTCTCTCTCTCTCTCTCTCTCTCTCATTAGGTTTATTGGCTAAATTTACAAACTTTCAGCTGCTTGCAATGAACAAATCAAAAAAGCACAATTTACATAGCTCAACACAACTAATAATATCAGTGGTTTCTCTAAGTTCAACACAAAATGCCACTTTTAATGCCTGCTGCAGTCTCAAAATCATTCAATCCCTTTATGACAAGTATCTTTAGTATTTCGTAGAGCACCCTTCTGCTGTTATGACCTGCTGCAAACGTGATGCGTAGCCAGACACCAGCCTTCGGCAGCGTTCCTGAGGAATCTTAGCCCATTCCTCATGGGCGATTTTGCTCCAGTTCTCTAATATTCTTGGGTCTGCGTGCTGCAACTGCCTTCTTCAAGTCCCACCAGAGATTTTCAATGGGGTTCAAGTCAGGCGACTGCGATGGCCACTCCAGAATCTTCCAGGACTTCTTCTGAAACCAAGCCTTGGTGGACTTTGAGGTATGCTTGGGATCATTGTCCTGTTGGAAGGTCCAACGACGACCAAGTTTCAACTTCCTCACTGATGGCATGACGTTTTCTCCTAGAATTTCCTGATATTTTATTAAATCCATCTTTCCCTCTACACGCTGAAGGTTGCCAGTGCCAGAGGAAGCAAAGCAGCCCCAGAGCCTGCTGCCACCATGTCTTGCTGCAGGTCTTTTGCAGTCACTCGAGGGTTTTTGATCACTTGCCTTCTCAGGAATCTGGTGGCAGCCATTGATAGCTTCCTCTTTCTGCCACGTCCAGGTAGTGTAGCCACAGTTCCTTTAGCTTTAAACTTGCGAACTATGCTTCCAACTGTGTCTCTAGGAACATTCAGTGCCTTTGCTATCTTTTTGTATCCTTTTCCTTGTTTGTGCCAGACAATGATTTCTTCTCTTATCTTTTTGGACAATTCTCTTGATTTAGCCATGTTTCTCACATGCAACCAATTGTCACTGCCAACAAACTCCCTGTCAGACCAGGTATTTGATGTGTTTCAAGCACACCTGATGGAACTAATGGAGCCCTTGATTGGTTGCATCAGGTGTGCTTGAAACAACACTCAATTTGTAAATGTGTGCTTTTATGAGGGATTCTATTCAGGGGGTTGGATAATTTTGACACTGCAGTATTCTTTAAAAAGTGGCACTTTGTGTTGAATATGGAGAAACCAATAATAATAATAATTGTCTAAAGCTCTTAAAATTGTCGTTGTTTGGTTTGTTCATTGCAAAGAGCCGAAAGTTTGTAAATTTTGCCAATAAACCTAATTTGCAATGGGGATTGAATAATTTTGATTGCAACTGTATATGACTCAAAATGTCATCACGATAAAAATGTTCATAACAGTCGATATCGAGAATTATCACAATAATTGTCACATCCTTCTTCCAAAGTTAAAGGCTGGCTTTTGCTCCTCAGTTAAAGTTGAAGAGACCACATGGTTCAGTGTGCTTTAATGTCACAAACAGAAGCTCAGTGCACGCTTCTGGAAAACTATTTATGGTTATCGTTTCATCGCCCGGGCCTAGCTGCAGCGAACCTTTAACCACAACGCTGCGGGTGAAGTTCAAAGCTCCACCTGCTGCAGCTCCAGCAGTAAATACTGCTCTCATTTTACAGTCATCAATATACCAGTCAGGACAACAACAGGTGCTTTCATTTTATACAAAAGTGGAGACATCCTGACGGTAAATGAGAAGATTCACCGCACACAAGAGGGCTGAATAACTTATTGCTTTTATTGAAGTACATACTGAAACAACGCGTTTCGCCTACATGGCTTCATCAGGTTTCGTTTTGTTTCAACCTGATGAACACGTGCAGTCAAGACACATAACTTTCTTACAGATGTTTTAAAGTCGTCAGCAGACACACATTCACACACTTTATTTACAACATTTTGCAGAGAACATTTGTAACTTTCTGTTGTTTTCGCGACGTCAATATTTCAAGACAACAATGTTAGTTTTCTTGTTACACTCTCGAGGTCTTTAAGACTCGTCATCATGGGAAAAACCAGCACTGAGATCCTGAGTTAATAAGCTATGAGTCAGTATTGAGAAAACAAAACAAAATGACTCACGGGATCATGGGGAAAACGGCGGGAAAGAACATGTATGGATGAATGTCCTCAAAGGGCTTCCATACATATGTAATGAATGAGTAAATAAGAGCAGATCTGATGAAATTCCTCTACTGTGTACAGGGTGAGTGGCGTATTTGTCTGCAGGAGAATCACTGTCATGGTCACATGAACGCATTTTCCCTACAGAGACTTTGATGGTATCCATGCTAAATGTGATAAAGAGCTGAAAAAGAGCAGAAAAATAAGGAGCTCTGAATGTGAAGCCTCCATACAGCAACAGCAGGGTCAAGTGTAAAAGTCATAGTCAGAGAGTCAAAACTTCTCTTGTTCACCCTGCACAGTTATCCCATCATCTGAGAATGTGGTATGTCTACTTCAGTCAAAGGAGAGAAAAGCGGTGATGAAGGAATTCGAAAATTACGCACGTGACGCGCCTGAAAGGTCTGCAGACGCGTGCCACATGACGCGCTGCTGCCACCCGCGCGTCAAACAAGAGGAGTTGGCCTTGGAGGATCCAGGTCAGGTGTGGAGAGCCCAAATAATCACCAGAAATAAAAAGCCTGCTCACTGTTTTCTACTGAAGCGTCACTTTTTCGATGATTTTCTTTCAGAGATGTGTGACTTGTTGCAACATTTCGCACGAAACCATAAATATCAGTGGAGAGTCAAACCAGTGTTTGTCCATTTGGCACAACATTTCAGCAGTGTGTTACGATCAGGTTTCCTTACCTTGATGATGCTGCTCCGGCGAGGTGCTGCCTTCACCGACTCCAGCAGGATGGTGTCGGTGTCCTGGCCGCCACCGGGGAGTATGACTCCGCTCCGCCGACCTCGGGACGCCCTCGGCGGAATGCAGTCCGGCGCTGCGTCGCTGTCTCCATATCCATCGCGCTCAGACATCGTGAACAACAAGGAGAGAAAAGACACGTGGAGAGGAAAAATAATCAACTCGAGAGGGTGTGACTTGAATGAAGTTTGACTCTGCTGTGTGTTGGTTCCATTTAAAGCAGGAGAAACGGGTTCTCGGTTTCCTGGAGCATCAGCAGCTCTGACAGACGGACTGGAGGAAACTAATCACCCCAATTTGGTTAATGAAGAACAGATTCCCAAAGCGCATCGAGCCGTACTGACTTCAGGCTGGGAGTCTAATCTGAGACTCACAGCTCTTCCCCGCTTCACTGAACGTCTCTGTGCCGAAATCAAAGCTCCGCACGCAGGTATACAGCTGGATGAAACCCGGACTCGTGCGCTCCCCAGATGCGCGCAACAAGTCTTCACCGTTCCCACACTGTGCTGCGAGTCCTCAAGGCGGCTCCCGGTTCAGTTTGTGCACCCAAAACGACAAAACCCTCTGTGTGTGGCGAGAAGCAACGAAAGCGAGGTGGTTAAGGTGCAAGAAAAAGAGCTCTATAAGCAATCCAGCGTTGTGAAGAGGCAACCCGAAACCCTGCTGCTACTCCTCCTCTCCCAAAAACATCGATGTCAAAGTACAGACAGGAGCGAACTTGCGCTGCGTTTGGCGTGAAAGGAAATGAAGATCCGAACATGTGTCCTCACGGAGCGCATTGCTCCGACTGAAAGAACACTCCGCGGTCTTTCTGGCTGTACTCGGAGCAACAAACAGGCGACTTTTGACGAGAATAGGGAACACAATTGACAGTCGCACCGCCTCTAACCCGCCACCCCTCCCTCAGTCCCTCCGGCCGGCTCCTCCCACACGCTGCTCCGGAATCATGAGCGACGCGCGGGGAGGCCAATGCGCGTGGCCGCTGGCAGATTTGGAGGAAATCAGAGACGCTGATAGGAGGAGAGACAAGTCCCAGGAGCTGAGGGAGTCTTCAAATGGCTGGAGAAGCGCATGGAGCAGGAACTGGCAGCACAAGGTGGGTGTGTAATCCTTTATGAGGTAAATGTGCATCACTTCATTTCATTCTCAAATGTGAGTCAGAGCTGCTTTGTTGTTTCTTTCATAATGTACTCAAAATGAGACACACTGGGCTCTATAGTTAGTATATAAGCACATGACTGTTTTGTTAATAAGTTAAGAAAGTGTTCAAGCTAAATTGCCATAAAACAAAATGGATGTTTCAAGCTTCTCAGATTTTCAGATTTGATGTTTTATGTTCATCGTAGTTTTAAAGTCCTCAAAAATGTTCATGTGTTGACTTTTTGGTTAGGCGAGAAAATGTCATTTCTTTCCTGCAAATGATACCTCTGAAAGACTAAACCATTATCTGTATTTAAGTCGATTAGAAAAGTCCCTAAAAAGAGTCTAACGAAAGTGATAGAAGTGATTTTAAAAAACTGCCTTACACAGTGTACCTTGATAGAAGAATGGACGTACCTCTAAACATACAGCGTGTTGACATCCGGTCTGTGAAAAAGAAACCTTGAGAAAAAACATTCACTGTTTCACATTAGGAAGTTTTTCTGTTTAAAATCTAATCTTTAGAATATAACACCGCTATACAAAGACAGAACAGGAGACACTAACAATTGTAGAAAAGGCTCCTTTGCCTGACGCAGAAACTGAAGAGGCTTATTTCTCCATGATGAAAAGGTTCAAGCTCTAAATGGGGGGCACCAGTTTAGCTCAGTCCACGACGCAGAGGACCCAAGTTTGACTTGGACCCTCAGCCTCTCTGAATGGAGCTGACCCTCAAAAATCAAGAAAGCCACCAAGAGAAGTAGACAGATTAGATGGTTTAAAAACAAAATACTTGAGCAAATTCCAGTCCTGGTAAAAATGCTAATATATCAATACTTATCAAAACAATGAACTCGTTAGAGCCCGACCGATTAATCGGCCTGTGGATAATACCGGCCGATTTTATCATATCCAGTGACTATCGGTATCGGCTATTTCATCTCCGATATGCACCGATCTTACTTGATTTATTCACCAGTCACCAATAGCATTTCCTTTGAGTTTCATTGTATTACACTAGCAATTCTCTTTCACCAGCAGAGGGCGCTATATGGATTACAACAATCATCACTCTCCAGAGTGTCGAGCGGTGTTTGAAGACTGTTTTGAGTGATCAACAAATAAATGTGCATATCTACATCTATCTTTGTCTACAGATCGAAGATAGATCTAAGAAAGATATCGGACGATATATCAGTATCATTTTTTATAAATATATATCGGCCCCAAAAATCACATATTGGTCGGTACCTCGTTAATTAATAAACAAAACTCCGATCCAGCAGCTTCAAAAAGATGAAAACATGTTCCGTCAGTGTGCATCAGTATAAAAGCCAAAGTGGCTTTAATTTGAAAATCATCCTCTACATTTGAGGTTCAGTTCATCTGTACGTCAGTGAATTTAAACTACCGGAGATTCATAATTTTTAACAAACAAACAAAATGTTATGTGTGCACTCGGGTTGCTTTTGAGAGTATAAATATCAGTGCTGTTTTGAAAAACACAGATGATGTCATCTCTGTCCGTCTTCATATCCTCTCGTTCTGAGTAAATAAAGATGTCTGGGGTGCACAGCTGACCTCTGACCTCTCCTTATTGTCCAGTGTGGTTGGGTTCAAAGTGACAGAGCGACCTGCGGAGATTGGTGGGTTCTGTAATAAAAATGTGATACATTATTCATCGCTGTGGTCAAATTGGCTTTTCTCTCTCAGGCCCTCTGCCAGCGGGGTCAGAGGTCACGGTCAGAGAGACAGCAGGACCCGGAGAAGGCATGCAGGGATTTAGTGTGTTGCTCAAGGCCACATCAGCCCAGATGATTTGATAATGTACTGCCAACACAACATGCTCACAAAGACAGTGCTGACAAACCAAAGTTTAGAAGGTGTAATGTTTACTGTCATCGCCATCTTTGTTTGGCGTGCTAACTCCACACGCTTGAAGTCAAGGCAGGGTTGGTCATTTCCTCCAGATCCACTTTTTAGGATTCTGGTTGAAATTGTCTTTAGGTCCTGACAGAAATTAATAACTCATGTTCTCTGAAAAAGGAACAAAGAAAATCCATCATCTGTATCAGTTGTAAGCCTGTAAAAACATTGACCAATGTCTGCCACGAGGTACCAATCTGATGAACCAATCAGGCACCTCCCTGTCTCCCTGCTCGCTCTCTACCTCTTGCGTGCTCTAGCCCACACTCAAAGCACGTCACTGATGACTTTAGGAGTTTATACTGTGACTTTACTTCCCGCTGAATGAGACATGAAACGGCATAGTTTCTACACAATGCAGGAGATGAGCTGAGGTCCACTTCTGGAGAGACGGCGCTCATTCATGTAAGTGAGGGGGCGTGGCTTATGAGGGAGCACAGAGGGGAGGGGGTGTGCAGACGGAGCACTGAGGGAATACTACTTTCAAAATCATGCTAGTTTTAGAAAATGACCAACCCTGCCTTTAACACGTGTTCAGCATGATGGGACTAGGTGATGAGGTCGAGCAGGAGTTCATGTTTGGAAACGCTCCTCTAATACACCGTTTTATGAAACATTTTAAATTGTGAAATCAAGTCTTACCAAAAATGTTTGAAATAATAAACGTTTGATCCCGTGAGGCTCAGACGAAGGTGCGTGTGTCTTAAATCCCGGATGAACTTTGACCTCGAGTGGAAAGACTTTGAAGGTAGTCAAGACTTAAACTCTCTGAATCCCCTGAATTATTTTCAGAAGGTGTTCCTGTCTGAGCTGTGTGTGTGTGTGTGTGTGTGTGTGTGTGTGTGTGTGTGTGTGTGTGTGTGTGTGTGTGTGTGTGTGTGTGTGTGTGTGTGTGTGTGTGTGTGTGTGTGTGTGTGTGTGTGACTCACACAGCTGTGGAATGTGGTTAGATGGTGAGGTCCATTAGTACACGGAGCTCAGCAGTAACACCTCTGCGTCAGTATGTGTGAGCTCAGTGTTCATTGGCAGAGAGAGAGAGAGCGTTCGGCGTGGTTGTATTTCCTCACAACGGCCGAAAAGACGAGAATAGAAGGTGAAGACTCTGCGTCATAAAAAACTATGATTTGATATTTATTGAATTGCACACAGAAACTGTACAGGAAGTGCTTTAATTCCAGGATATCTTTATTATTCTGTAGGATTCATCTAGCTCTTCTACTTTCTGTCAAATATTCTTAAACCAAACTTGCTGACACGCCGACACGGTTAAAAACATTTAGCTAATCTTTACAAACCTGGATGTAGAGGCTAAAGGCCCTGACACACAGAGCAAACGGCAAAGAACTAGTGGTGACTAGCGTCGCCTCATGTTGTTGTCTTGGCCGGAAAAAAGTTGCACTTGAACACACCACAAAGACTACAGCCGACGGCCAACCAACATATATGTTCTGTGCATGCGTGAGAGGCGGTAGTCTGTAATCGTCATCCCAAAAAGGGAAACCGGAAGAGGACGAGGAAGAACGCGGCTCAATAAACCGTTGTTGTGATACGAGAAGACAATTTTCTCTCCGCTGTCGCTCATCACTCGTTATATAGGGAATAATAATCAAGAATAATGTCTGAAAAGTGTTGAAATTTCCGAGAAGCGTGCTGAGCAACTGACCAATAACAACAGAGCGGATCGGCAGACCAATCAGAGCAGACTTGGCCCACGTGGGGTCTAACAGTGTGGGCTCAACAGAGTGTAGCTGACGCACTCAGAGCGGAGCAAGGAGGAGCAGTACATGAAAACAGACACTTTTTTCAGACTTTAGCTATTGTGAACGTACAAAAGTAGGTACATAGATTAAATATACGAACCCCATAAAGGGCATAATATGGGCTCTTTAAACAGAATCACAATGTGAACTAAAGAGTGGAGAAGAACACACTGGAGAACAGGAAACATAATGCAGCAGGTTCATTAGAGCACGGAGATGGTAGAGGTGGCGTGCAGACAGTCTATGGTCGTGCAGCGATCACAGGGAATAAACGTCACCACCCCCTCCCACTCGCTCCAGGTGAATTCTCCTGATTATATCCTGCTGCGTTCTCACATCAGCTCACTCTGGTGAAAAATTTGGCTGTTTTGCGTTCACACATGCAGCTCCTCCTGGAAATATCCAGAGTTTTTCCATCAGATTTCTGCAAATGTGAAAGCTCTATTTGTCTGCCAAAATATGGCAGACACTATTTTCTTCAGTGCTGAATTTGAAGTTCCTCTACAGACACTTCAGAGTCCAACACTGTTTGCAGGTCATATTTACACAGTGAAAAAAAGAGGATGTTTGCGTTCACACATGCAGCTCCCCATACGCAGAGTGCACGCCCTCTTGGTCAGTTATTTGCGGCAAATGTATGCAAACTATTGAACTTAAAATGAGAATGATGTGACCTAGCAGCTGAACAGGTTTATAGGTCAGACTAGTTCTTCAATCCCTTCTCTTAGAAAATGTTTCTTAAAGCCTTCTACTTTTGATTGCTCTTCATGGTCATCATGGTGTATTTCTGCAGCCTGACCAGGTTTCTTTCAGGACACTAGTCGAGTTGAAGTAACCTCCATTCAATCTGGAGATACGTTTACTGTTTTCATTCAGGGCTCATCGTTGACATTTAAATGCCAGTTCACCTGGCCGTGCTGCAGAATGACTAAAGTTGTATTTGTGAGGTGACAGTTGGATTAAAATAAACACAGACAAACGTGATGAATGCTTTTATCTTTTTGACCCAAGGCTTGAAAAATCAGCGAAGAGTGAAGGAGGAATGTGAGTCCGACTCCGAGCGTCCCTCTGCTGAAACTCGTGTCTTCATGCTACGCTAACACCCGTGTATGAAAACGCCCACTGCTGTGTGTGTGTGTGTGTGTGTGTTTAAACGTGTCAAATGTTCAGTGCGGTCAGGTGCAGTGCTCTCGGTTGAGTTGGAGACCTTCTCGAAAATCCGTCAGTGCCGTGTAAAAACATTCAAACTGTCCTCGTGTCTCTGCGTTCCTTCACATCTTTATTGGATCACATTAAACATATTAGCGTTTACTGGAACTTTACTCCAGCAGACAGTTGAATCAAACATTCAGTCGTAAAAAACAGGCCGCAGTGATCTGCTTCCCGGGTGGCAGCTCAAGCTTTATCCTTTGTTTACCTGAACATTTAAACAAGCAGAGTGAGAGTTAAAACATGCAGTTATTACGTTACGTCAGGGTTTTAAATCAGCAGTTAAGTGATCATAAAAAGTTTAGTGTCTTTACATGAAGTGCATGATGGATCTTTTTCCTTCTGTGTCTCAACAGTTGGGGATATTTTTTATCACAAATTTGGACAAACTGTTCCTGCATCTGAGTTTGTGCCAGCTGTGGGGATTTCTGTCTTTAAGGATGCAACACGTGGAGCATTTGTTAAGAAGAACGGGTGTGGTGTTGTAACACGATCTTATTGGACGGTGCACTCTGAGTTTTTAAAGTCACTGAATGTTGTTCGGTTTTGACCTTGCAGGAAAGGACGAACCCGGTGCACATTTTTCTGTTGAAGAGATGTTTGAAACACGAGCATGACCTTGTTACAGGGCGCTCAAAACTTGTTCCAAAGTGAACATTTTCAGTAAACCCAGTATTGTCTGGTTATCAGCCAGTGAGGAGTGAAGCAGGAACCAGTTCAGGAGGTGTTGTTCTGGCAAGACAACTAATCCAGTGTCCAATTATCTTGGGTATGCAGATCCGTTTATTCAGACTCTCGTTCGTGACATCATGATTCCAATAATCCACAAATAATAATCAATTAAAACGGAAAACTCAAACTAATCTTTCTGGACCTTCCAACATGCCGACACAGCACTTGGAGCCGTGGCTTCATGCCCAGCACAGGCCAAATTTCACCTAGTGTTTACAGTTGGGATTACATGTAAATGAAGGTTTTAATGCAGAGTTAAATTAAACTGAATTAGATATGCATTTTGGCTCCAACAGACTGTTTGAAGATGTCGATTAAATGTCTTTTCTCAGACCAGATTTCAGCTGGAATTCTGCCTCTGTCACAATATTCTTCTTTCACACATTCACAGGGATTTCCAAGTCACTCCTCATATTGCTACTAAAAGCATTGGGTTTTTGAGCAGTGCATCACAGTCACCAACGAAAAGCGGTGAGAACTTGTTTATATCCTCACTCTGGTACAGATGAAACACGAGGGAGAAAGAAGCACAACCCGAGCTCAGACCTCCTCCCTCTTCAGCAGTGACACTACTCAACACTAGAGGGCGACGTCACCTCATAAATGAGAATGGGCAGGTTCACCCATCGGTCGCTTCAGATATATGAGGATGGACATGTTCAGTGTTTATTACGGGATACAGTATGTCTGAGTTTGGAGACAACCTCGGAGCACTTAACAGGAAATATTTGAACAAAAGCCATCAAAGACTTTCTTCTATTTTTTTTTTGTCTCTTTGCCTGAAATAAATGTTTTACTTTTACTGACACTTATTTTGTCTGGCAGTTTTTGGTCACAAGTTTTTTTTACTTATTAAACAAACAAAGATTTAACAACAAATGCAGGTTTTCTGTTATTATTTACTTTAACAAGGACACATGCGATGAACATTGCTTCGTCTGTAAAATACAAAGTACACTACGAAAACTCAAATCTTACCAAGTGTATTTGTTTAATTTCCAGTCAAAAATATCTCATTATAACATTTTTACTATAAGACATGAACCAGAAAAGTCCAGATAAACATCTAATCGAGAAATAAAAGGAAAGTTCTTGTGATTATTAAAATAGCTTAGGAAAAGGAGGAAGTTATACACGCATCATGTAGGTGCACGGTGAAGAAGAAGATATGATACTCGCTAAAATGCCACAAAAAGTTAAAATTCATCACAAGGTTTCGACCTGAGGAGGGGGGGGGGCTACACACAGATAAATAGATATAGAAAAAAGCCGCCAAACCAGTTTAACAAGTGATTATTTGTCTTGCTGCATTGGCTGCTAATTTCAATTTTGACAGACAATTCAAGAGGTGCACGTCCCGGGTTTGAATCCGACCTGTGGCTAAGATGTGAATTTTTTGGGAATATTTTAATTATTCAAAAAATACAAAATTAATTACAACTTAAAACAAAAACACATTTTAAAAAATAATAAATGAAACAATTTAAAAAAGTGCAGCTTGTGTAACGACAGAAAATCAATCAGCAGATATTTACAGATCGTGCAAAAAAAAAAATCATTCAATCAATTGGAGAAAAGAATCGGCTGATAAATGCAAAATGAAATTGATCATGTGTTGAAAGATTTCCGATATATTTGAGTTCTAAATGAGATCGCTTTAAAATCTACGAGAGTTAAAACAAATTATTTAAGAGATGATGTCATGATTTGAGTTTTAATGTAGAACAGACACAGTCGACTTTTTGTGCATCGATGAGAAAATATTTGAAGTGTTGTAATAAAAGCATTCCTCTAATAAAACGATGACATCATGAATCAGACAGCCAGAGGTCACGGTGAGTGTTTTATGTACTTCTGTATAAACTGTCTTCTTCCTTCCCGTCCCGAACTCTGTGTTTGGTGAAGGAGGCCCCTGGGTTTCCTTCCCAGCGCGTCTGGGTCGGGGTGGAGCTCCTGGAGGATCGTGGTTTCCTGCTGGAGTTATTTTTGAAGCACGCTTTCATCCCAAAACAGCGTCTGAGCGAGCAGAGTGTCTGTTAGCGTTTAGTGACCTCACGTCTGCAGCCACAAACACACAAGCATGCTTCAATGCTCAGTTTCTCTGCAGGCACTGCAGGAAGAACGCAGAGCTTTGACGAGGAAGTTTGAACTCTAGAAGTCAAAGTCTGCATTTGAAATCTTATTTATAGAAACTAGAACAGTGGAGTATCACATTAAAGCTTTATGTCCCTCACGCTCTTCCTTATTCTACAATTCACCTAGCAGAGACTTTAATCCAAAGCGACGAAAACTAGCATGATTTTGACAGTAGCATTCCCTCAGTGCTCCATCTGCACCCGCCCCCTCCCCTCTGTGCTCCCTCATAAGCCACGCCCCCTCACTCACATGCACAAGCACCGTTGCTCCAGAAGTGGACCTCAGCTCATCTCTTGCATTGTGTAGAAACTATGTCGTCTCATGTCTCATTCAGCGGTAAGAGAACTCACAGTATAAACTCCTAAAGTCATCTGTGACGAGCTTTGAGTGTGAGCTAGAGCACGCAAGAGGTAGAGAGCGAGCAGGGACACAGGGAGGTGTGTGATTGGTTCATCAGATTGGTACCTCGTGGCAGACATTTGTTGAAGTTTTTACAGACTTAAAACTGCTACAGATGATGGATTTTCTTTGTTCCTTTTTCAGAGAACATGAGTTATCAATTTCTGTCAGGACCTAAAGACAATTTACACCAAAATCTGAAAAAGTGGATCTGGAGGAAATTACCAACCCTGACTTTAATTAACTTGATTTTTGCAGTTTTGCAACCGGCTGCGTACGTATCAGGCATCTTTCTGTCTTTCTTGGACAGATGTTGAAGTTCATCTTTATTTTTTGTGTCTGCAAATGAATCAACACTAAATGCACAAAGCGGCCTGTAATCTTGAAAACATGCAGCTACTCCAGGTGAGAAGTGGGACTTAAATGCAGGGATTAGCTTTTATTGGAAGCTATACGGTACATGGGTTTGGTATACACCGATCAAACAGAGCTGAAAGTGTCCGTGCTGAAGCTGCAGCACATGTATAACAATGAGATAAATTTACACTCAGACTTGATGTAAACTTACATCTACAGAAAATATGTTTGACGGATCTCCGCTGCTTTCTTTCTTTCTTTTAATAACACCTCTCATCCATCCAGCTGCTTCCTCCTCTTCCTCTCATTCAGCCACACGGCCGTCAGTGCATCATGCGTGACTTATATCAACAGAATAAAGACGTTTATTATCGACTGCCGCCGTTTATTATCATGTAATCATTATTAAACGTAATGTGAAGTGTGTGTCGTATTCCTGAAACAGAGGAAGAACAATTATGTCTAAAATCCTGAACAAAGGGACCAGATGAGCAATTAGGAGAGCCTTGACATGGATCCAAGCGTGTGTGTGTGTGTGTGTGTGTGTGTGTGTGTGTGTGTTTGTTTGTGTTTGACAGGCAGCACCTGGCAGTGTTTTTTTGCATGAGGGTCTGCAGCTGGCGTTACTGGCCCTGAGCCTCAGCTGACTACTTTGACTGTGTGTGAGAGAGTGTGTGTGTGTGTGCGCGTGCGTGTGTGTGTGTGTGTGTGTGCACGCCTATATGTCTGTATTTATGAGGGAAACAGGGCAGCAACACTTACAGATTCCTTTGCAAACTGTTCTGACATTATTCTCTTTCAGATGGCGTGCAGTGTGTGATGGTGGCGGCTGCACTCTCTGTGATAACGGCGAGTTTTCAGTATTTATAACGGTGTGTTGGTCGCACTAGTGTATAAGACGCAGCCATTTTTTTAGGTGAAAAAATAGGTATTAAAAGTTCGTCCTATACACTGAAATTTTGCGGCAGTCTGATTTAATATCATAAAAGTTTGCCTCCTGTAAAGTTGGACATTTTATCATTGAGCTCTATGGGGACTGACTTTCGGAAAATGCCTCTAGTGGACACTCGAGGAGCTTCTGACATTTCCACATTTGATTCATTTTTTTCATGGTGTGATCCATTTGACTTTGGAAGTCGGAAATTCTGAGTTACCGGTCTGAAATATCATCAGGAATTCCCCCCTGAAGTTCATTTAAAAGGGGAGCAGGATGATGATAGGCTGACAATGATGGAGGAAGGAACGCCATGCAATTCTGTTAGATGAGTACCGCTGACGAGACAGCTGATTAGCTAATGACAGCGCCAGAAAATGGCAGCTTGAGAATGGCACGCGGAAATGTGAGAAGAGGGATGAATCAGAGATCGACCCGAGCGTGAAGGAAACCATATTTAGTCTTCCTGACTGGACTTAGGCTCAGGTCATCGAGAAAAAAATGGTCAGAAACCAGTGATGTCAAAATGAAAACGAAACCTTACAGGTAGTTTAAGCGTTGATAAAGTTAACCTGCAGGAAACAGCAACAGGTCCAGGTCTTTCAGAATCTTAAACACTTGGACACTTCTGTGCATCAAGCCATCACTAATGAGGGACTGTAGTCGGAGTGTACTTGGCTGCCTGCTGTTCTTACTTCCTCCACATTGTGCTCGTAATGGTCTTAAGTGGAAACCAGTGAGTGAGAGATGTCAGAGGTCAGCGGTATAAGGGCGTGTGTGTGTGTGTGTGTGTGTGTGTGTGTGTGTGTGTGTGTGGGGGGGGGGGGTCACAGGTCGAGCTCACTGTTTGATGCCACATGGTTCGGGTGTTGTTACTGATTTATGAGATAACCTGAGAACAGACAGGAGGGTTTAACTTACAAGGAACACAAGTGAGGAGAGTAAATCCAGACTGTGCTGATAAACAATCACTGATTGAATTAATATAATGATGTAAGTGAGGAGGAGGAGGGGGGGCAAAGAAGGAGTCCATTGTTTGGGAGACATGATTTTGATTTAGGATTTCCATGCCGTCAGATTGTTTAGAAACACAAAAAGTAAGAAAAAAACAAAAACAAATAAAGCTGGTGTTGTTAAAAGTAAAATAAAATAAATTCTGTATCCACAAAAAGTAACTGCTGGAGAAGGTTTTTCAAGGGACCTGGTTTTATTAAAGGTCCAATCAGTGAGATGTGTAGTGAGTGAAATTATCATTATTTTTTGGGATAAAAGCGTCTCCTAAGTGAATTGTAACATTGTAACAAACCAATGCGATGGAAGCGGGCAAGAGAACTGGTTCAGATAGAAGTGATTGTACCCGACCTAAAAAAGCCTCTGCATGTTTCTAATAAGCTCCACGAGCAGAAACGTGCTCAAACTAGGATCAATATTGGAGATGCTTTTGAAAAATGGAGAGAGGTTAGAACGCAGAAAGGTTTACAGACCGATGCAGAGCTGGCTAAACACTGAAGCTACAGTGTCCACTACATGGTGACCTGTATGCACGTTGACTCTAGAGAAGAGGGGGCGGGTGCAGCCAGCCTTTGTTGGTAAAATCAGAAAACGCTGATATGACAGGGGCCGCCCTGTGAATTTGCTGAATGGACTCTTTAAAGCTGTAGCTACTGAAATATACACTGACAGGGAACACTTTAACTTTGTTCTCACCTTTTATAGCTTTAATATCGGATTAAAACGTCTGTATTCAAAGTTTTTTTTACCCTCCTTTTCATCAAACACAGCTATAAAAGTACTCTGAGTTATAAAACAAACACTCAAACCTTATTTCTCTCTGCTACTGTATGATAATATTTGCGTTTCGCTTTACTCGCTCTGAGACCGGATTTTACACACAGATGTGACTTCAAAATAAAAGAGTGAACAAAGCCCTAAGTTATATATGCACTATCTGAGTGAGAGTCGTGGATTCGCTGTTTTATTTACAGGCTTTCAGATGAATTAATGTTTTACTTTCACACATAATAGATCAAATGTTGTTCAAATATTGATTTCTAGTCGGAAGGTGTGGTTTGAAGTTCTGTCTTATTGACGCCTGAACCTGTTTTACATAACATACTCCGTTAGGCAGCCCTTTAACTGCACAGCAAAGTTAAATATACAGGTCTATTTTTTTGTGTGTTTTTAAACTGTACATAGGTTTCTATTCTTATTCCTGTACGGGTTATGTAAATGTTCTTGGTAAAGGTCTAATTTTGATTTGTACCGTTTAATTTTGATCTATGTAGGGTCTTCTTTAACTCTTGATCGGGTTAATGTAGACTATATGCTACACATAAGAGGGCGGAATATGGGTGTAGATGTAAAAAAAAAAAAAAAAAAAAAGTTTTATGTAATGCTTTTGGGAGCTGCTACAGGATGCCTTGAATTTTCGTCTTGATCAATAAAGTATCTATCTATCAAAATACTTTAAAAAACACTTTTTTAAAATCTACTAAGTGAAAAACCCTTTTTAAAATATTCAAAACTATCCCACTGGTTTTACCCCTTTGACAAACAAAAGCATTACTTTAGCATGCATAACTTAAACTAAAGTAATGTGAATACTTAAATACCGACTGAATTATCTGCATTCAATTTAGACGAAGCGTTTGAGTTTTAGCCATAGACTGTAAATATTAGTTTATTAGTTGGTTTTAGCTGTCCGTTCTAGTGTTTTATTTTTGAAATTCCAAGCGGAAGTAGTATTGTCGCCACTGGCTTGATCGTGTGCTAAAGTTTTTTCCTCCAGATAACGCGCTCCTCCTCTCCACGTTTCAGACCTGCAGCCACATCAGCGGGACACTTTCCCAACAAACGACCTCTCCGGTAAACCCCCTTCTCTTCGTTACCCGGGAGGGGTTTTTCCTCCTGTTTCCGTTAAACCGTTGATTTATCCGTGACCCGCTCGTGGTGGGGGGGGGGGATTATTAACCGGGAGCACGCGCAGGGATGGAGCGTTCCCGTTAAAGTTGTGAGGCTCGAGAGAAGCTGAATCAAAGCGGCATCCTCCGGGGCTCTCACACCGCCACCACCGTCCCCCCCCGCCTCTGACGCCATGGGCTGCGGGTTGAGGAAACTGGAGGACCCGGAGGACAGCAGCCCCGGGAAAATCTACTCCACCTTAAAGAGACCCCAGGTGGAGACCAAAACCGAGACCGTGTACGAGTACGTGCTGCTGGACTTCAGCCTGGAAGGTAAGAGGAGACTTTTAACGATTAACATTATTTGTAAAGATGACAGAGAGTCTAAATGTTTTCAAGCGGCAACTTTAAGGCATTATTATGAAATAAGTCAGAAGTTACATGTGTGTTTTGATTTAGTTAACTTTGTTCTGCGCATGCGTAACACCGGCATTTAGGACATTTATAATGAACTTAAAGGAGCAATATGTAACTCTGACCCGATGCAGTCCAGAAGTCCAGATTCTAAACATTGTAGAGAGCTGCACACCCCCCCCCCCTCTAGAGTTGTTGATCACGCAGGTTGCCATGTGGTGGACACTGAAGCTTCAGTGTTTAGCCAGCTCTGCATCGGTCTGTAAACCTTTCTGCGTTCTAACCTCTCTCCATTTTTCAAAAGCATCTCCAATATTGATCCTAGTTTGAGCACGTTTCTGCTCGTGGAGCTTATTAGAAACATGCAGAGGCTTTTTAGGTCGGGTACAATCACTTCTATCTGAACCAGTTCTCTTGCCCGCTTCCATCGCTGCAACACCTGTTGACCTGATAACTGCTCTCATATCTGGCAAACTGAGGGGCGTCCAAAACGGCCGTGTGGGGGTTGCCTTAAAACCGCCTTCCTTCTCTGGTCCAAACAAATCCAGACCATTTTCTGCATGGACATTGGAACATTGTAAAAAATAAAACAAGGAAAATGATTGTTGCATCTGCATGTTGCATTGATGACTTCACATTGTCCCTGTGACGGGGATCCATCGGCACCGCACTGATTTAAAGAAATGGAGCTAAACACAAAGCGAGCCCTTCAGTCGGCCCCTCAACAAGTATCATTATTGTATTTAGCATGTGAAGGGGTTTCTTCTTCTACACATTCCTCTCTGTTTATGTGGCTGTAAAAAGGCCGTAAACAGCACACGCGCCTGTTTATGGTGCTTTTATTTTGAAAAGAGAAAGACTTAATCATTCACACAGGGGCTGTATATCCTGTGACGCACGTATTTAAAATGACATAATAGTGGCTACACAGACAGACACACTGTGAGTAACATGTGGTTACAGATCTCACTCTGTAAGTTTCAATAACATCGTGTTTCAGAGCGTCTGATTCTGGACCTTTCCTAGCAACAGGGCTCGTGGTTCAGCCTATCTCGAAATAGGTCACACAAGGTTTTTTTTCCTGCCTTCACCCAGTTGCCCTTCTTCCCTCGACACACACCGACACACACTCATTCATGCACACGTCTTCCCGTGTGTGTGTGTGTGTGTGTGTGAGCATGCAGCAGAGTGATGAGAGATCCCCACCTGCTGTGATGTGGAGTCTAATTCGAACATGTGGGCGCCTCTGATCTCAGATGGTCGAGCGTTGCCTTTTTTTGTGTGTGTGTGTGTGTGTGTGTGTGTGTGTGTGTGTGTGTGCGCAGAGATAATCCCGTCATCTGGTCCTCAGACTGTCTGTTTTCAGTGTGACCTATTTGGAAGGAAATGGTGATTAAGGTCTGAATGGGAGCCGAGCACGTAAACAGCAGGACGACAACATCATGAATCATGGAGGGGGGGGGGGGGGGGGGTCAGAGAGGTGAAATAGGCATCCTGCCATCTAATGACATCAGGAATGTCCGACTTTAAGCTCGAGCTGTGATCATAGAAATCTGATCCTGAACCTGCACTAATGATTGATATTATCGTACAATATTATTCTACTGGAAAGAATCAAAGTACTGAACCTTTGTCAACCTTAGATTGGAGTTCTGCACAAGAGGAGTGCGGGGGCGGCTGTGGTCGAGGCAGTCGTCTCTCAACTGGAAGATCTGGGTTCGACCCCCAGCTCCTGCAGCCACATGTCTGATGTGACACAGTCCTTTAAATTTGATACCTGAAGCACATTTTGCAGAAACAGGACGGCAATTTTTTTGGCATTGCTGTTTTATTGTTGGTTTTTACTTCATTCAATCAAATGAGTTTCTTTTCCTCCTCCGCTCAACAAAACCAGAGTTTGTCACCTTCAAGGACCGGACAAACTCTCACAGATGTTTTGACTCTTCGATCGTCAGGAAGGATCACAAACCGCACGACTCAGAAAACACGCCAAACAACACTTTAAACAGCTGCTCAGTGAAGACGGCAGCTCTACTGCTGTTGTGTACTCAAACCAAAACAAACATGCACGCCATCCAGATGTTTGCACTGATCGTATGCAGCAACAACATTATGAGAAGGAGATGGAGAGTTGAACAGAGGCTTCGTGACTGTTTCTGTAGTCCAACAGTTCCATGGACAGAGTGAGACCTCTACCCTCTTGTGGATCTCTGTTTGACAGATCCTGGAGTACCTGAACACTCTGTTGTTGAACATGCTACACACAGGCTGAAACACACACACACACACACACACACATACACAAAAAAAAGAAATATATATGTATATATTTTTTTTATATTTACTTTTAGGCTTTTTGTGCCTTTATTGTAGAGATAGGATAGTGGATTGAGTCGGAAATCAGTGGAAGAAGTCATTTAAGGATACTTTTTCCGATAGAAAAGGACAGCTGTCATTAAAAGTAACACATGAACACCAAGTTTCCTTCAAGTGTTTGTGTCTGTGTGTCAATTTCCAGATTTGGTCCGCACTGTGACATGAACCAGCGACCCGCAGACTGAGCTACTGCCGCCCCCATTTCATTTAATTCATGTCACATGTATAATTAAAGGTTATCAACCTCTATTTTTTTTTTAACCAGGGCGTTCAGTATTTGGATGAATTGGCACATAAATGTGAAATGTAACCCTAACCCCGTGTGTGATACATTCTTAATCAACATTGCGGTCCTTGTTATTGTCAGATTGGACTCTGCATTGGGACAGACACAGTGTGAAAGGGGGTCAGATGTGAACTGGGATACCCTTCTATAGGTCATTAAAAAGATCCTGAGTGCACATCACTGTACAGATGTGAGTTTGATACTGTGTGCACACTCAGCCTCTTCACAGAGAGCTTTCTTGCTCAACCATTCATGACCCGACACAGGGGAAAAAATATCTCTGCTGCACGATGTTTGGAGCGTTTAACTTCTGAAGTCTGAGTCCGTCGTCAGCAGGGAGTCACAGGATCAGACTTATAAATACTGAAGTTCAGACTGTGTGTGTGTGTGTGAGTCACAGGTTGTGTCTCGATCTCAAATGCTCTTATATTTGATTTACCTACAGGGAAGTGATGGAAGTCGTTTACTTCAGTTAAAGTGGAAAATGTGTAAAAATACACATCCTGAATTCAACATCCTGCTTCAGCTAAAGTACAGAATTATTATCTGCAATATGCTGCTGCTGGATCTTACGTAGACACGCAGGAGGTTTTTGTTCATAAAATGTTTTTCTACAACAGCAGTTAGCGCGTGCTAGCCAACAAGCACATGCAGCACCTCCGACTGTTGGCTGGAGAAACTTCATCAATCCCGGCAGTACAGTTTCCCTTGTGGTTTGTGTGAGAATCTATAAGCTGTAGAAATCACATTTCTGTTTCATATTTATCTTCATATTGGCTCGTGTGTGTGTGTGTACAGTAGTTGGTTGTGGGGTGCGCACACTGACACTACAGAGGATGATTGCAATGGCTGCTGGGTAACACAATCTTCATACATTTTAAAATCTGATCAGAGTTGTTTGTACGGATCATCTCCGACCATCTGTTCTCAGGAGATTTATTTTGAGCCAGACGTTGCTTAGTGAATTTACTTTTTCCCACAGAAGATAAAAAAAAAAAAAAAAAAAAAAACGATCCTGAATTTGGTCTTTGTAAAACTCGTCCTCTTCAGATTTCTCGTCTCCAGACCGAGCTCAAGTCTCAGTTTGCAGCTGTCGTGTCGAATAACTTGATCTGGATTTCATAAGGGGAACAAAAGAGAAATGTAGTGCACTTAATAACATGCTTCCTGTCTTCTCCGTTTTCATGCCATCTCTGCCAACTTGAAATGTGCAAATATGCGTCGTCCTCAAAGTGTGAAGGCTCGCTAATTGGCAGAGCTAAAGATACCCGGGCTGATTCCAATCTGCTGTAGTCACTTACAGTCTGGTGACGGCTGGCGTCCTCACAGGAACTAAACGATGAACTGTTTACTTCAGTAAAGACCTGCGTTTGTTCGTCAGCTCGTTTTATGATTCATGGTCTAGTTCTGGTCCGTCCTGCCAAAATCAAAGAAGAAAACACAATCTGTTCCTCGTCCTGGCTTATTAAACCACGTTCAAACTGTGTCTCTGCATTCCAGGTTGAAACCACCGCCATTATCTAGAGGATATTTGATGTGCGCCAAAAAATTTGCTCAAGGTGTGCAGGCCATGCCAGGAAATAAGATTAAAAAAAACAGCCAGTGGTTAAAGAGCGCTGAGCAAGAAGGGAATGAAGTTTGCAAAGGTTTGAGAAATGATTCCCTCAGGAGATGAAAACTGAAGAAATGTTGACACACAACTGGAGTTATGTCATGATTACTGCAGCAGAGTAGTTTTAAAGGGGACATATTATGAAAAATCCACTTCTACAGTGTTTTTGAACATATATTTGGGTAACCTGAGTGTCTACTGACTCACAAAATGTGAAATAAACCCATCCAGTCCTTTGTTTGTGGTCTGCATAAGTCTTACAACACAAAGGAAAATGCTCCGTTCCTAATGTGCTCTCCTTGTGATGTCACAGTGGGATTCTGGTAAAAAAAAAAATCCCCTCCCCTCCGCTGGTATCTCCACCCATGGACTCCACCCCCAGCCTAGAGGAAAACTTATGAGCAGGTCTGCCATTTTTATTCTCCCTACAGAGGAGTGATGTCTACCGGGAAAACTCAGGGGGGGCTCATTGCATTTAAAGAGACACACACACCAAAACGGAGCGTTCTGAGAGAGCTGGTTTATACAGGGTCACAAACCTCCTCTGGTGCTTGATTCATGTTATATTTTGACCAAAGCACAGCACAGATGTTTCATTTAGACCACAGGGAACTGTTTGAAAAGGTGGACAATGTCCTCTTTAAAAGATTTCTTGTGTAAAAGGTTTGTCAGTTGATGATTAAATTGGTCTCAAGACAGAGACTGATATCGAGGACTAGTTGTTGTCATTGTACATTTCAGGAGAGCAGCAAACAGATCCAGTCTTTGCAGAACTCACAAAATGTAAACAAAGGCTGAAACATTTTAAATAAGAACTAAATAAAACCATTAACCAGGCAGTGATAAAGAGAAAAAAAAGAATAAAAGTCGAGTCTAGATGTCACTACAGGAAATGTTTGCCACACCGCTCCGCCCCTCTCCGTCCTTGCTTCTCCTTGAAACGCTGAATTTTTCTGGGACACACACAGAGCTACTGTCACACATTCAACTCTCTCACTTTTAATCGGCCTCTCTCTCTCACACTTGAGTATAAAAAAACACACCACACTCTCTCACACATACACGCACACACACACACACACACACACACACACACACACCCCCCTGGAAGCTCTGATGGCCGTGCTCACCAGTTTCAGCGGGGGCTCCCTCCCAGTCAGCTTGGCCTGGTTTCACTCGGACTGAGAGAGGATAGCGAGGCCAGCGGCGGCACGTCACAGATCCTAATGGCTAACTAATACTTCCCTGAGCTGAGTACAGAGAGAGAGAAATCGTCTGAACTCTTCAAAGCTCGTCCTCTTTTCATTTAAGACTGCTCACTGTTAACACTCCATCCTTCAGAAACGGCCTCCGAGCTCGTTTAGGGGGCGTGGTCAGGCAACGCTCAGAGTATCACGCTGATGGAAGGAGCGGAAAAACTTTATGTCAGATTAAAAAAACCTAAGGTGAACTTTTTCAAATTTGAATATACCTTGACATCAATTAAAGATCCAATGAATGAAAGGATAAAGTGACCTCATGCTATCATCAGACCTTCAAGACAGGGTTGGTAATTTTATCCAGATCCACTTTTTAAGATTTGGGTTGAAATTGTCTTTAGGTCCTGACAGAAATTAATAACTCATGTTCTCTGAAAAGAGACGGAGCAGTGAGGGAATGCTACTTTCAAAATCATGCTAGTTTTTAGGAAGTGACCAACCCTGCCTTTAAACATGCTATGTTGAAGTGCTGGCTTCTCTGACAACAATGCAGCATCCTGTATGTCCTCCTTCTAAGTTTTGATTCCGGTCCTGGTGACCTACTTTTGTTTTGAATGATTTTCTACGTGATGCAAGAATCCGACCTTCTGCTCACGTGAAGCCGAGTGCAAAGACTTGAAGTGGAGGACTGGAGGGGGGGGTGTGAAGGATGCTCAGTGATGGCGGGTCAGGAGGACTAGAGGACTAGATGAATAAATAGGATGATATGAAGGGGATTTGTGGTTGGAGAGGCTTAACCTGAGCTGACATGTCTGCAGCGCTGCGTTGATAGAAGTGGAGGTTAAACTGAAACGTAGTTCCATTGTTTCCAGAGATGAGGTGAAGCATTCAGTAATCTCTGTCTCCTCTCTTCTCCTCTGGGAAGGTTCAGGTCGGATTATTTCAGATTAAAATTGGTATTAAGATTAAATTAAATTTAGAGGACAGGCAGAACAGACCTGTGAACTCACACGCGGTGATCGGTGATGATCAACCTCAATTGTTTTGATGATCGGAAATGATCCCATTATGGCTCGTCTAAACATCTCAAACAATGTGTAACTCTAATTAATTGCACTCTGAGGTCACACTGATCGTACAGTCCACAGCAGCGTTGTGAAGTTGATTTATTGATTTTAACACAACAGAGTTTCATGACCTTTTTCTTCAATCAACCCATGGGAGCGACACCATCCACCACTCGTATTATAGGTGATCTACTAATGGAGAATGATGTCAGCCCTCTGTCTTTTAGTGGAAAAAGAAAAGAAGAGGCGGAGGAGACAAATAAGGAGAAACCACACTAATGGGTGAAAGCATGGATAATACAGCGGCTTTTCTGAACCTGTGTCGAGAGCTGGAGAGAAATGAAACCTCCCAACAGCCAATCAGAGAGAGTCCTCTCACCGACCACGCCGACCGACGCTGGACACACCGCAAAAACTAGGGCGACGATCGCTCTCTCCGATGTCCAACGCTCTCCTTGGAGTGTCATGGCCTTTACTCTGAGCACGTTTAAAAAAAAAAAAGCTAGTTTCCATCGCTTCATTGACAAGAAGCTTCCTCCACTCGCCAAAAACAAAACTTTCAGCTTTTCATTACAAATTGGGGGTCTCGAGGGGAAAAGGGTTGGGGACCACTGGTCTAAACAGTCAGAGGAGAGAAAGTGGGAAATGTTCCTTTAATCCCAGTGTGCATGTTAGCAGACTGAAGACAGCACTCAGCGAGTACATTCCCACAAAGCTCTTTGTTTCCTGCTTGTGTTTCTGCTGTTTCCTTTTTCTCTCGTTGCTCAGCAACTTTCTCCTTTTCACACCTTCGCCCTCTCCGCCTTTCACGTAAAAAGTGCTCATAAAATCCATCTCTTCACCCTCCTCCCTCTCCTTCACCTCCCATTTTCTCCTCTCTGTGCCCTCCAGTTGTTGCTACACTCCTCCTCGGCCCCCTCCTCACCCCCCCCTGTCTAGTTGTTAACCCCCCCCACACACTTCCTTTTTTTTACCCGCTTTGCTCGCCCTCTCCTCTTCTTCCTCTCCTCCTCCTCCTCCTCGTCTTTCTCTCAGTGTTGAACAGAGGCTTCAGTGTGTGTTGATGGGGTGAGTGGCAGCAGGAGAGGAGGGGGTGTGAGGACTGAAAGGAGGGGAGGAGAGGAGCAAAAAGCGGCAACAAAAGACTCGCTTAGAGGTGTGTGTGTCTGTGTGTGTGTGTTTGGGTGTGTGTGAGCATGACATCATGGTCCTCCTGGGAGCTTTTGGCTGCAGCGTAGTCGCCTGTTTTATTTTGGTGTGTGACCCTGAGACTGATCCACATTTTCTGTCTCCTAAGGCGGCATTTGGAAAACTCTTTCTATAATGAAAAATGAAAAAAAAACAGGTCAGAAATATACTTGGGCGGCCGGCCCAGGTATCGTCTATGTGTGG
Organism: Labrus bergylta; assembly: GCF_963930695.1. Taxonomy (NCBI): domain Eukaryota; kingdom Metazoa; phylum Chordata; class Actinopteri; order Labriformes; family Labridae; genus Labrus; species Labrus bergylta. Next base: position 12,657,207 of record NC_089207.1, read on the forward strand.
AAAGCACTGTTAAGCCGGCCGACGACATCTTCACAACGGGCTTGCCAGCTGTCAGGCTTACGTGCAAGCATACTTGAGGGTCCGGCCCCCGCAGTGTCTGTCAATAAAAAAGCTGGCCCTTGTACAGATGTAGTAGATTTTGGGTTTCTCCTCAAGGATTATGAAGATCAGGGTCACAGATTTTATGCAAACGATGGTGGTGACTCGTTCAGAAAAACTTCCCGTTCTAATGTCGTCGTTGAAACTCGTGCAAACCCCACGAAGTGATGACACGCAGAGTGAGTACAGGCTTAATTAAAAGTAGTGCCCCTGCAGTTCTCTGAGTGACCTCTATGTGTGTGAGTCCCTCCATTGGATGAAAACAGAAAGAAATGAAGAAGGTTGAAGAAGTTGCCCTAAAAGCAGCTCATCCACAGCTGCAGAATGCACGTAAGCAGATGTTAAATTTAAATTCCCCTCAAGTGTTTGCGCTGGGGTTTGAACCCACAGGAATGTCAGTAAACTGGAGCTGTTTACTGGTTTCAGTGGTTTGTTCTCAGAATGGAGCCAGGCGGACCATTCAGGGCTCAGCTGAGTGCTGGTCTCAGCGATCCCCCGGGTGTGTGCGTGAGAATGTGGGGGGTTGTAGTGAGGAATGCTAGATCTGACGCACGCACACACACACACACACACACACACACACACACACACACACACACACACACACACACACACACACACACACACACACACACACACACACACACACACACACACACAGACTTTCTCTCTTTCTCCGTCTGGCACTTCTGTTTTTGTCCTCGTAAACTTGCTCCATCCTAAAGCAGCAGAATTTATAGAGTTTAAAGCTTGAAATGTGTTAAATGGACTGTGTGTGTGTGTGTGTATGTGTATGTTTGTGTGTGTGTGTGTTTGTGTGTATGGGGCACACAGCCAGCCCTCTCTGTGAACAGCCTCTCTTTGTGGACACAGGAAGTACGGTGATGGTCACAGGGATTTCCATGCAGAACACAAACTTCTCCACACTCGCTGTACGCTTGTTTTCACGTCTTCTTGGTACAGAAATGGGTAAAGCGAGGAGATCGGAGAGAAGGGTGTGTGAAGGAGGAAGTATTTAGAGTACTTTTATGTAAGAGCGTGCTGATGTGGTCTCCTGGAAACCGTCAGACTCAGCTGGACTCTCAGTCTGAGCAGCAGACTTCTAGTTTCAAAGATCAGCAACATTTTTATAATTCATATTTTAAAGAGGTCTGATGTGATGCAGGTTGTGACGTCTCTCAGATCTGGATGTGCTGCAAGAAACATAGACACAGTCACCACCACACATGTATGGAGACCCAGAAGGGACGATGGAGCCGCTTTCTGCAGTCGTTAACGTTCTGTATCATCCTCTAAAAAAACGTATCATGTTCCTTCTCCTGAGCTTAGAGAAACATCTCTGTCGCCAGCCTTTTTCATAAATATGTTCAAGCTCATCTTAAGGGGATTTTATCATTTATTTAGTTTAATAACTTGGAGAATTTTCCAAACGTATGAAGGGAAACTAAATCCTGCAGTTTTGAAACATGCTGAATCACCGTATTTGGAGATGCATGTTTGACAGGATGAGTTGGCTGTCAGTGAAGGAAAAAGGTCAAAGAGTGAAATACCTTGAATTTAAACTTAATGGAGCAATATATAACGCTGACCCCGAGTGTTTAAATGGGTACTGCAGTCCAAATTCTAAACATCTGCTCTCATATCTGGCAAACTGAGGGGCGTCCAAAACGGCCGTGTGGGGGTGCCTTAAAACCGCCTACCTTCTCTGGTCCAAACAAATCCAGAGCATTCAGGACCAGAATCTAAAGTTAGAAGGATGACATACTGACTGCTGCATTGTTGTCAGAGAAGCCAGCACTTCAACATAGCATGTTTCCTTAATGTCTGATCATATAGTGAGGTACCTTTATCATTTCACTCACTACACATCTCACTGATTGATCCTTTAAGTGCTGTAGCTGAGTAAAGTGCACAAGAACTGTGTTCTGTTCTGTAATGATTATTTACCTCCTCAATTCAAAAACAGACTTTAGAATACATGATTCACTATGTCAACACTGTCTGTAGTCCTGATGTCGTGTGTGTGTGTGTGTGTGTGTGTGTGTGTGTGGTGCGCGCTTTCCTCTCTCCAGTAGACAATGGAACAGTGATGTTAAAGTCATTATTCAGGAAGGAAAAGGAAACTTTCCCAGACAGACTCTCTGACGAGGTTCATGTCAGACAAATCTGAAAACACGTCGTCATTGCACAGTTTCGCTGTTTGGAGGAAGAAAGAATTAAAAGTTTGGAAAGTGTGTTAAAGTCTTTACTCTTTATCCCTCCCTGCAGGAAGCCGTCCCACCGTGCAGTATGTGTCCTCGCTCTCCGAGCTGCCTCAGGCCCTGCAGCCGTACTACACTCAGGGCTACGTGCTGACCGCGCTGCACCCCATCATCCTGTCTGTGGGCCGGACTCGCTCACTGCCCTTCAGCCTGCTCTACAGAGCCATCCTGGCCCGTCCCAGACCCAGGTACACTTATCCTACACATCTGTTTAAATGGAGAGCAGGCGTTTTAATACTCTGAAAAACATGTTGAGGGATTTTCTTAAAGCCGTGTGATTAATCTGGTTAAGCTCCTTCAGTGAGGATCAGTGTGATAGCACAGCGCCTCTTCACATTAAAGCCTCTCGAAATGATTTGTGATATTAACATTTATATTATTAAGCATCCACAACGATCTGAGTGGAAATAAACATTTATAACTTTCAGGAAACCTCGTTTAAAAGCTGCTAATTATGCAGCTTCGGTCATTTCTCAGGACTGTGAGGGCGTGGCAGCTCCCATGTGTCAATCAAAATTTACCTACATTCAGTGTGTTTTGCAGCCGTCTGACTCTCTGTTCAAAGCATCCTGGGAATACCTCGCTAAACGCTACGCTAACAGAGCTAGTGGTGCCACTTTTTAACATCTTCTCTCCCTCGTTATGTCAAAATCATCCCCACAGAGAAAACTGTGATAGACTGTAAACTTTGTGGAGTGACGCT